>NC_056729.1:521668345-521803240 GCF_019279795.1 Protopterus annectens
TGACCCTGTTCAAATGTCAGATGTAGCACATAGACAGAGTTGGTCCTGATTTTAACATTCTACCTGTGTTTACAGATGCAGGGGTTTGGGCACTTCTGACCAGATTATTATGTTGGTACTACATAATATAGGGTGGGGGGGTGGTTTCACTACATAATACAGGGTAGGGGGTGTTTCCCTTCACATTTGATTATTTCATTCATTCATATATACGATGAATATTATTCTGGACATCACTAATGACTTCACTACAGGTATGCAATAGTACTGTCAACAAATGTGACAGTTGGTTGGTGTACATATGTGTACAGACCTCTGCATTACTCAGGCACTACTTTCAACAGTGACAGGGACAAGGCAATGACATATCAGGGACAATCACGGACACTTCTACAATATAGGTTCATAGGTTCATACTAGGCTATCTGCCCTAGGGCATTTAGAAGCCTAGCCAGAATGTGTTTGGCTTTCGCCACCCATTTTAAATTAATTTTGCTATGCCCTTTTTTGAGGTTAGTATACTGTGCCTCTGTCTAACAGTGACACAGAAGTGATACCTGGGTTAAACCTATGATCTCCCATCCACTCATCAAGATTCCTCTTGAAGAGAGTCAATGAGGGACTCTGCCTAACCTGGACTGGGATTTTATTCCAGAGTGAAGGGAGCCTCTGGGTTATGAATCTGTCCCTCCAGCATGTCCTATTTATTTCAGTGCTGAGGGTCAAGTCTCTCAAGCACGTAGCTCGATGGGATTTGGATTTTCTGAGGTGCAGCATGTCCATTAATTCTGGGTTGGACATGGCTTTATGCGTCAGGCACAGATCGCCCCTGAACAGGCGGTATGCCACTGAGTAGAGCTGGAGTTTCTTTAACCAGGCAGCATATGGCATCTGTTTGAGCCCTTTGATCCTCTTGGTGAGGTACTTTTGGGGTCTTTCCAGTTGCTGCAGGTGTCTGGTAAGGTACATCCCAAAAGGGGCATTGTACTCAATTATGGGCCTGATGAGGGATGAGTAAAGAGGCACGATGACCTCCCCTGATCTAGATGTGAATCCCTTCATGATTAGGTGGGCTATATAAAATGTTTTTCTAACCACTTTGGCCACGTGGTTGTCAAATGAGAGACTGCTATCAACTTGGGTCCCCAGGTCCCTAATTATTTCTTCTGTACTTAATGGATTACCACCTATGTGGTAATTTGTGGGCACTTTGTTTTTGCCGAAGGGGATGACTATACACTTTTTGGCGTTTAGCTTGAGGCCATGGCTCTGGCACCAGTTGCCTGTTTCTATGAGGCCCTTTTGGAGGATGCTTGTGTCGGCTGGAGAGTCAATTATGGCGCCCAGTTTGCAGTCATCTGTGAACTTGGTCAGCCACAGTCCTTCCGTGTTGGCCTGTACCTCCGAGAAATATATACCGAACAAGAGAGGTCCCAGGACTGAGCCTTGTGGGATGCCACTTGTAACTGGTTTGAAGTCTGACATGGCTCCAGCAATTCTAACCATGTGGGTTCTGTCCTTGAGCCAGTTTGCAACCCATCTAGTGACATAGGGGTTTATATTTAAGCTGGTGAGCTTATCTATAATGCCCAAGTGGGGTATTGTATCGAAGGCTTTTGTGAGGTCCAGGTAGGCTGTGTGGACCACCTTCCCCTCATCAATGGCCTTGGTGACTGTTTCAAAGAAATCAACCAGGTTTAAGAGGCAGGATCTGCCCTTAACAAAGCCGAACTGGGTAGGATCCAGTGTCTGTAGGTCCCCAATATCTTTATTTATGAGGTCCATGATGATCCTTTCCATAGCTTTGCAGACCAAGCTAGTCAGGCTTATGGGGCGATAGTTTCCAGGATCAGTTGAGGCACCACCTTTGTGGAGAGGGACCACTGTTGCTGCACGCCACTCTTTGGGTACATATCCTGTAGTAAGGCTGAGATTGAACAGTAGTTTTATGTTTGGGTTTAGCTCTTCTTGGAGTTCATGTAGGATGCAGCCCGGGACACCGTCTGGTCCCATTGATGCTGTGTTTTTTGCTTTGGAGAGGGTGGCTCTTACCTGAGCATCTGAGATGTCAGGGGGGCAGCACTCTGCTGGGATAGGTATTTGCCCTTTTGGTGGGGAGTGGGGGGGGGGGAGTTTGCACCGAACCTGTCAGCTAGGATGTTGGCAATGTCTGTGGGTTCGGTGTATTTTTTGTAATTTTGGACTAATTCTGAGCATATCTGGGAATTCCCACCCAGGTTCCTAACATAACTAAAGAAAGCCTTGTGATTATCCTTAGTGTCCTGTGCAATTTTTCTCTCGAAACTGTCCTTAGATGATTTTATGAGTGCCTGTAGTTTTTTGCTAATATTGATCAGAGATGCCTTCCCTTTTTGGGATTTTGCTCTATCATTTAGTAGCTTCCTCCTTCTATTGTATAGTTTGTTTATGGCTGGGGTCCACCAGACAGGACGTCTGCCTTTGGAGGATTGGGTCTTGGATTTATTTGGGATTGCATGATCCATGCATTCCTGAAGGTATTCATAGAATGCATTTATAAAGGATTCTGCGGTCTGGGCCGTATTTTCCACAGGCCCGGGGCCTTTGAAGGATTCCACCTCGGTTTTGAGGAGTGTGAAATTTGCTTTAGAGAAGTTTTTCACTGTGGTTTTCTGGGCAGGAGGTGGGGTCGGGATGTGAATATCCAGTGAGATTAGTTTATGGTCTGATCTTACCAGTGAGGGATACACTTCTGGTCTGGAGCATAGAGTCCTCATGTTGGTGATGATCAGGTCCAGTATGTTTTCCCCTCTTGTGGGAGTGGTAACAAGTTGTTCCATAGCATTTGAGTTTATAAATTCTAGGAACTTTTGGGCTAGGGTGTTGGAGCTAGAGTAATGCTCTCAGTCTATGTTTGGGTAGTTGAAGTCGCCCAATATAATGGTGTTTGGAGAGACCTTCATATTTTCCAGTGTTCTCAGGAAGGCCGAGTGGGGTTCCTGGGTTTGGGAGGGTGGTCTGTAGCAGGCTATAAACTGGAAGGCAGTTTTACCCACTGTTAGTTGCACATGGATAGTCTCTGATACTTCGTGTTTTGCCACCAACCTGGAGGTGTGGGTATCTTTGACGAATATTGATACTCCCCCTCCTTTTCTGGTTTGGTCCAAGTTTTGGGGCCAAAAAGCATGGTATGAGGTATAACCTGGTAGTGCTGGGGTGCTCTCGGGAGCCTTGAACCAGGTTTCTGTTACTGCACAGATATCGATGTTCTCCATGCTAAGGAGAGTTTTGAGTGCGTGCATCTTGAGGTTTAGACTTCTGGCATTGAGTAGCATTACTCTTAGTTTCTTATCCCTTGTGATACCTATGGAGGTGGGTTTGTCTTTGAGCCTTGCCTAAAAAGGCACTATGGGGGTAGCAAGAGCCTTTGCCAATATCCAAAAGCCCAGGGGTGACAGGTGCAAGCCGTCCCTAGCGAAGCATCGTGGCTTGTTGAGCATGTCATCCCAGGCTGACAGGCATTGGATCCCCTTTGAATGACACCAATACTTAAGGCAATTGTTGAAATTGATCATCTTGTCTTCATATTGTGGCATCATTCTTGGTGAGGGTAAGATGCTACTCAAGGTCAGGGTCATACCGGCCAGGGCCACATGCTCAGAGAGCTCCTCTATGTCTCTTTTCATGTAGTCCAGGGAGGTACGTCTCAGGTCATTCACACCAGCATGGACAATGACTGAGTCATATTTGTACTTCCCTTGGAGTGACCTGAGTGCTTGTGTTATGTGGCGGATCCTAGTGCCCGACAGGCAGCTCACCGTGACCTTCTCCTTGTTCAGCCTGGTGAGCGGACGCCAGTGTGCCTGACGATAGAGTCACCTATTACAAGTGTATCAGGTGTGTTATTTAGCCTTAAGGGCTGTGACTGTTCGGCACACTGGCTTTGTGAGCTATGTGTTGCACGTGTTTTGTTTTGGGGTAGCGGTTGCTTGGGTGTCTGCTTTGGAGGTCTCTGCTGCTTAGGCAGATTTTTATTTAGTGCCTCCGAGTATGTTTTTGTGTGTTTATGTGTTTGGTTTGCTGTCGTGATAGGTTTATGTGAGACTGGAATTGTAGTGAGTGTGGTTTCCTTCTCCTCCTGACTGGTTACGCCAGTACTGAGTTGAGAGAGCTTAGCCTCCAGTTTGGCTATATGGATGCATCTCTCACATGTGTTGGAATTTGTTGGGAGGAGGAGAGGGTTGTCTGTGTACATGAGGCAGTTGTAACATTGCCTCAAGATTCCCAGATTCACCAGCTGGACCAGAGAGGAGATTGACAACTGACCTTTGGACATGCTAGAATAGTATTGGGAATTCCTTTATAATTGAAAAAAAGGGCCAATGGGAAACAAGGTACTCAAGGGGAGTTTGTGAGGGTGTAGTGCTTTTAATTTTTTAGTGCTGACTTATATAATTGCTTTAGTGAGCAAGTGCCAGGTAACTTAAATGCAATGTGTTACAGGTAACTTAAATGCAAAAACGACAAACAGTAACTTTCTTTTTAGTGAAACAAGGAAATAAGTACAGTAAGCAATGCAGATATCACTAGGGATCCACAGAAGCACTGAAAAGCCACGTTTTAGGTGGTATTAGCGTTTCAGGGAAATAACAAGCAAACAAACAACAAGCATACAAACAAAGCTAGATTCAGCAGGCCTGGATCTAGTCAACGCTACAGCAAACAAGGTGTACCAATTTCAGTAAGAAGCAGTTCAAATATGCAGGCACTATAAGCCTTTAACCAGAAATTCCCAGCTCAGAAGGGCAGAGTCCAGCCTCTCCTCCCACAAGAGTGCAGACCACGAATCCTTTTAATGTAAAATAACTGGCCTGAAGCCCAAGTGCTTAAACCAGAATTAATACACTTTTAGAATAACTGACAGTGAGCCCTCAATCAGCAGTTCCCAACTTAGAAGGATGTAAGCTACCTGTCCTGCCACCACAGTGCAGGCCACAAACCTTCCTAATGTAAAACAACTGGTCTGAAGCCCAAGTGCTTAATCCAAAAGACTTAGAATGATAGCTACACTTTAATCAAGTTACTACCAAGCAGTAATAAATACAATTGAATACTTTGAAGAATGCCTGGATTAGTGCTCAAGTTATACAAACAAAGCTAGATTTAGCAGGCCTGGATCTAGTCTATGCTACAGCAAACAAGGTGTACCAATTTCAGTAAGAAGCAGTTCAAATATGCAGGCACTATAAGCCTTTAACCAGAAATTCCCAGCTCAGAAGGGCAGAGTCAAGCCTCTCCTCCCACAAGAGTGCAGACCATGAACCCTTTTAATGTAAAATAACTGGCCTGAAACCCAAGTGCTTAAACCAGAATTAATACACTTTTAGAATAACAGACACTGAGCCCTCAATCAGCAGTACTATTAACTTGAAACGTGTTGATAGATTCAGAGCCATATGTATTAATACTTATTTTCTGCAGTTAAAAGCATCTCTTACTCTTAATTATTGTCATTAGTCATTCAAGTGTCATTCAACACCTTTCCTCCAAAGGTCACTGGTTTTGTGAGTGATTAAGAGGCTGGCCAGTTATTGTGCGAATGCTCTGACCATTGGTAGGGTTGCCACATTTTCATATGTACAGGATGTGAAATATTCTGGACACACCAGATTGTTTAGGCCAGCACATACCCACGGTCAGTACAGGGTTTAGAACATTCATTATTTTCCTAGATGAGAGCCTATTCCTGTAGCACTTTAGTTGCTTACTCTGTTTCTTGTACGATTTACGTATTTTACATCCAGAAATAACTGTTTTAGGCAACTGTTACATGAAATATGGTACATAGTTATTTCCTACAATCACAGGACATTTGCCATTGTATCATTCTTGGTCAGGACACACCTACCCAAACAGTGACTGTCCCTCACAAAGTGGGACAGGAGGTACCCTGCTTATGTCAGTGCCTTAATCACCCTATTTCCAAGTGCCACTATGCGACTGTGTACAATATATTCTCTCGATAATTCATGTGGGGAGACGTGCAGCATGGGCAGGTGTTTGATCCTGGGTAGTAGGTTCTGCATGACCGTCTAGAGGCTGAACAGTCTCGTAAACCACTACTGCACATACAACTTGTGTCCAGATGTCTACAGGACTGGACATCATGTTGTGATACCAAGTCTGATGTTTACACAGGATACTTATCCCATGAGGGATATCCAAAAATTGAACAAGCCAATAACCGTCCATTCTTTTGGATTTACGAAAATGTGTTAGGGTTTTACATGCAAGGGATACATAGTTTGCAATCCTGACACTGCCTAGGGTGACACTGCCTACTACATATGAGTAGTGGTCACTATGTGTAGATATGGCTGCGCCAAGCTAGTAGCCCGAGTATGGCTGGATCTGGTGGACATTCAAGAACGGGTTGTGTGCTGTAGAGGGGATGATGGGTATTCAATTATGCATCCAGGTGTGTTGCATTTGGATGGCCCAGTTCCATCCAGACCATTCTGTGGGTATGAAACAGTGACGTTTCTGTACATGTGTATCGCACATTTTAATATTCACATGTTTGTGTGATTGTGTTCTACAGTATGGCCTGTCAGGTTGTATTGCGGATGTGTATGCTTGTTCTTTGTGTTTCTTTCTGATTTACCCGCTGCTCCCTCATACACCTCCAGTTCACCTATTGTGCATCCAACACAGTCTCGCCTTTGTGGATTATAACATTACCCATCCCCCACACACATATTCCAGACACTCCATCCATCCCTTCTTTGGTTGATGGCTCATGGCACGGTCAAGGGAACACATTGCATACACTACATATGTCAGGTACCTGTATGGTTGTGAGGAATACCCTGGCATTTTTCACCTTCCACATGCTGTACATCACGCACATAGGTACACGCAAATACTTATCTTTCATGACATGGTAGGTACCCGTTCAACTTTTACACATCCTGACAAGAACGGCTTGGAACGCATATGGGCGGATTTTGGCCGAATGCTCTAACCATTGGTAGGGTTGCCACCTTTTCATATGGCCAGGATGGGATATATTCCGGACACAAATCAGATTCTACAGGACAACACATACCCACGGTCAGTACTACAGATAATACTTTTGTTTTATGCCTACATGTTAGCTTATTGTTGTAGCAGTTTATATGCTCCTTCTGTTTCGTTTACTTGCTTATTCTATTTCTTGTAACATGGTATGTTACATACGGAAATAACTATTGTATGTGACTATGACATGCGAAGTGGGACATAATTATGTCATACGGACGCAGGATATTTTACACTTATAATGGTTTTGGTATGGACACAACTGCCCAGCTGTGTACTATCCCTCACAATGTGGGACAGGTGGTAACCCTGACCATTGGGCTAGACGTAGCTATTGGCGGCGCGCTAACATGATGCGTTTCACTTCCACTTCGTATAACTATCTATACTGCATTAGAATACAGGCACACGGTTTTAAATGTCATTTGTTCAAGGGATGGAGACTCAATATTCGCTAACGTGCATTTGTCTTTGCTTCTTAATTTTGTGTTCGCAAGAACTGTCTTGCATGCTTTGCATACGTTTCAGTATCCACGGACACTGACAGGTGTGATTACTATTGCAGGCAGACTGTAATATTCAGCATTTTAGGTTGCACGTCAACAGCCGACATTTCCACGCCTCCACGCGGCACTTCGACACGCCCCATGCACTCGTGCTTGTTTCCTATGCATGTGGCTGTGGCGGCAGCGTGCCTTCATTAATATGCATATGGTGCTACTGTGCCATCTACATGCTGCACGGTCGGCGCAAGTCTAATGCCGGCCTTGCGCCGAGCTTCATGAATCCCGGGGATAAACCCCACCCTGGTATAACTTTGTCAGTATTTTGTATTTCTGTTTTTTTTTTTTCAATTTAGGTCTTATTCCATTTCAATCTTTTGATTTTTGGTCTTATGATGTTTAAGTCATTTTAAGTAGACCTATATATATATATATATATATATACATATATATATATATATATATATATATATATATATATATATATATATATATATGTGTGTGTGTGTGTGTAAGTGTGTGTGTGTGTATAATTATATATAGGAATGTTAAAAGCAGAAAAGGAAGGAACTAAAAGACTGTTTGACAACAATGATGGGAAAGAATAGGGAATAATTTTAAAGTTATGACTGGTATAACAAAATTTGTTTTCAGTAAAGTGCAAGACCTAACAGTAAAGCACAGTTTACCTGTTTGTTTAATAAAAGGCTGTCTTAGTGAATTATTTCACTAGTCAGTGAAGTAGAAAATGTGAAATTGGTCAGGACAGAGGTTTGATGAAAAAAATGCATGCTTGGGAAACAAAGTACAGAGTCGTGTGGTGGACTGCTCTCTGACTAACCAGTGGAGTACCACAGAGATCTGTGCTGGGCTAGTCACCTGGAGTGACTCTGTCATTGGCATTCAGTGAAGCAGAGCACATGGGATGGTCCTGTTCACTAATAACATTAAGGTGAGCAATAGGAAGGGCACATCAGAGGTTGCAGATAGAATAAAGGACCATGCAGACTTTAAGAATATTCAGGTGTTTGGCAGCTGAATGTCAGTTTTTTTGGAAAGTGCAATGGAAATGCTTAAAGAGTTTGCGATATCACTTACAGGTTCAGGATGAAACTTGAGAGGAACACTGTTGGACTTATTGTTGCAGATGGCAGCAAAGGGTGGCAACAGTGCAGGAAAGAAGTAAGCAAACCGAATAAACACTGTGATGTACAGGTTTGGGGAGTCTCTTCCTATGCTACTTAGGCCCCACCTGATAGGACACTTAAAACAAATAAAACAGCTTTTGCATACACCTGAATAAATCCATGGGGTTTAAACTCCCCAGCCTCATGGAGGCTATGGGTTTTAGGCAGACAGCTTGCTTAATTAATCTGAAAGCATACATTTTTTAGTTAATCAGTTAACTAAGTGAATAAATTAATAACATTATGGTCCAGTAATAATTAGTCTAATCAAATAAAACCACTCAGTGGAACTACTATATTTGAACCTAGAGATGTTCAAAAGCATATTTTATTATAAAATAGCCTTCTTTTCTGCCTTACTTTTTGAAGGAGTCCCTGTCTTCTTGGTTTGTACATTTAGTATATCCCTACATTTAAAATATTTTAAATATGAATACTGTCAATTATTGAACATTAATTTAATTATTGATTGCAATAATGTTCAATTAGTTTAGGATGTTCATTACACTACTGTTAGCATGCCCTAAGTTATTTCAGTTTGTAAAAACAGAATGCATAATACATTACATAGCTGCAACCACAATTGTCAAAACAAATAGATGTAAAAATCTACTTCTTAGTGAAGTTTGCTCAACAGAATTAACTTTATAAGCACTGCATGAACCACAGGAAAAGTTTCATGCAGAAAAAGGAACAACCAATGGTGCAAGAGTGCATATTCTGAGAAATGCTGTGAATATTCTAAGAATTGCTGTGAATTTATCTGCATTGTAGCCTCTTAACATTTGCTGAAACCCATTGCAGCTGAAGGAGGTGAACTTCTGTTCAAGAATTTCATCATATAAAGGTATGTGTCAATGCTAAGAAACACAGTGACAATTAAATCTACATTATGGCTAGCAGTTAAAAAGTCTTGGGGCAGGAATGTAGTTCAGACCAAAGAAGCACAAGACTCCAGTGCTATGAAATATGCAAGGTACACAACCTAACAATCTACAGACAGCCAGAAAATATAGCAAAAACAGCAGCATGCCAATGTGGAAGGAGAACTATATGCCATAAACAAATTACTGGTAGTGGGACAGAGATGATATACTGCATGCATAAAACCATGAGGATGTAATTAAGAGAGGAGTTGTACACTAAACTAAAAGAAACTGCATCAAAAATTAGTGGGCTATCCATGTTACTCACACTGTCTACATTATGAGGTTGGATTTCCCCGTGTTATGTGCACCAGCAAAAGTATTGCAGATTGCCCACCCTTGTTGATTTATTTACATGCTGCTAGTAACTGTATCACCAGCAGCAGGCCAAGGGGATACCATATGATACATGCAACCCAAAGCAGGTACCTGGCAATACATTATATGTAGGGCAAACAGTGAGCAGGTAACTTCCTGACATTATCTTTTCTTCAAGCAGTACTAATGACAGCCCACCATGTTAGCCTGTTACATGGTAATATCAGTCTGATGAGTTATCTGTGTTAACTGTATCACTACCAGCAGAAGGTAAGACTTAAATGTATTGCATGCTTTGCTACATCATTCCATTTTAATGCATCATATTTTCCCATGGTAAATTCATCATGGGCTGCTGGGCTGCCTGTGGCCTTTCTACCACCAGCTATAGATGAAGGGGCTAGTGCTACCAGTGAGAATATGTGCATGCCTGGCATCCTGCCAACATTACTATACACAAGATGTGGCACATGTAGTTGCATGACACAGAAAAGCTGACTGTTTAGAGGTATCAGATAAAGTAACAGGAATATATGATGCAGTTTTATGTCTGACAAAGATGGCCACAGTATGTCTCTCAACATCCAGGAGTGAAGTGAGAAGGCCAGATTTTCCACCATGCAATGCAGGTATGTTTTCCAGATCCTCAGACAGTTCCAATAGTAGTAGGAGCAATGGGTCTAATAAAAAAATAATTTACAGTTATACTTGGATATACTACTGGTGCTGCGGTAGCATTGTCGCCCCACTGTAAGACACTGTCCGGTTCGATTTTCAGCTAGAGCGTCTTCTGCGTGGAGACATGCGTGAATGGTCGTACCTTCGTTGAAGGTTGTGCATCAGGGCTGGCAACTCGGCACGTAAAAATCAACTGCCAATCATTAGCGGACCGGAGTTCTGCTGTGGCAACCCCTAACCGGGAAAAGCCGAAAAGACACAAACAAACTTGGATATACTACCAAAACATGTAACACCATATGAATTACAGAAGGAAACAATTCTGGGCACACTGCAGATGCTGAGAATAGCACTTGATGGACATCAAAGACTGAAATAATACTTATTTCATGAACTGTAATTGACACACAATATTCATGAGAGAAATGAGAAGGACAGATTGTCCGCCATGCGATGTAGGTATGGCAATACATAATAGAACATATCCACTGAAGTCAGTGTTTATATGTACTCAAGATTTCCACGGATTGCTCTTTTAGACACAAAACTCTGGAAAGGTGGTAGATTGTATACATTGGGCCCTGGGCAGTTTTCAAACCATGCCTTCCCCAGCGGCACACTTTTTTGGCCCATGCATAAATGTGCATGTTCTTTTGGATTCACTTTTCTCATTGTTTAAAACATAAAAGATCATTCAAACTGATGTCATTATAATCCACAGATATCCATACCCATCAAATACTAGCCACTTTACTGTAAACAACTCAAAACGTCCTGATTATGATAAAAAGTGGTAACTGTTAAAGTATTCCAACTTGCTTTGCACAAACATACCTAAGTTTTGCAAAGCTAGACCAAAAATTGTTTAACTTTATCAGGACAGCATGGTCAGCCATTCTCATCTGCAGACAGCTGGCAAACCTAGCAATTATAGCCCTGTTATTAATTATGAAGACCTTAGATGTCTGATTGTGGTAAAAATAAATAACTAAAATTTGACACAGCAATATTTCAAGTTTGTTTGACATAAACACACACTTTTTCTGCAAAGCCATAATGCTCAAACTAAGCAACTGAGAAGAGGGTGATACTTTCATCCAGAGCCAACCCCCATCCAGTGGTAGCCACTTTGCCTGTGTACACCTCATGTGATTATGATAAAAAATTAATACATCTCAAAATCTTAGCACAAGAATCAGAGACAAATCCAACATATTACTAGTGACAAAGGAACAAAATCAGGGACAGATTTTAAATATTGTGTGTCTAGAATTAGAGAGTTGCTAGAATAACAGTTTTTGCATTGGCATATATTTTCTGAAGGGTATGGAATTTGATAACTTTGATACTCAAATGCCTGTCATTATTTAATGAATGCAACCCTTAATAATTTACCAGAAAATCACAAGTTTCATCATCCATCTATTCCTTCTTGTCTTCTGATTCACTGCATTGGAAGCATGTATTGCACATGTGCAGATTTAGCCACCCATGTATAAACAAGTACTCACGGTGGCTTTTAAACACTGCATTACAAAAAAGTCCTCTAAAGTTAATGACCATTATGTACAGCACATAAGCTAACTGAAATAAGTGACCTTATCTACTAAGCATGGCAAAATTATTTTACATAACAAGAAGCTTAGTCCCACTACTGCCCCTAAAGTCATGGACCCTGAGCAGTCACCAAATCACCCCATTATAATCTGCCATTGTGATGTAGGAAAACAAAAATGTACAGTGAATACTGTGTCCCCTGTACTTGTGGTGAGATGGCAATGCAGTCCTTAGCTTTCTGCTTGTCCTTGCCCATCAGGTATGACATGTGAGGACAGCATTCAGTTGCACAATACACATGTTTGCTCAAAGCTTGTTCTCATGCTGGATCATATGTCTGCCATTTCAAAACATGCTTTAAGCAAAATACAGTCACCAAGTAGCATTGTCTGTGTGTGTGTGCATGTGTGCATGCCTGCACGTGTTTGTGTGTGTGTGTGTGTGTGTGTGTGTGTGTGTGTGTGTGTGTGTGTGTGTGTGTGCATGTGCATGCTTGCATGCACGCTTTTGTGGGTCTGTGTGTGTGTGTCTGTGTGTCTGTGTGACATCCCCATTCTGGGCCAGTAATCAAAAAGCCTCAATCCTCACCACTGACACTAGAGAGGGATGTTCACTTGGAATACAAATGGATAAACTCAGTATTTACGGAAGCAGACTTCTCTGCATCAAGCACAATGTCCTTTAAGAGCACACAGAGAACACAGTCAGCCCAGGGTCTGGGTTTCTCTCTCTGTCTCTCCCCAGGTCCCCAGTAAGGCTTCCCACTGGCACAGCTCCAGGGTTAAGTCCTCGGCCGAGTGACCAAGCCAAGTCTTCCAGCACCCTCTCTGTGAAACCAGTACTTTGTGTCCTTGTTCCAAGTAGCTGACACACACACACACACACACACACACACACACACACACACACACACACACACACACACACACACACACACACACACACACACACACACACACACACCTTGGAAAGGCTGGAACAGATTTACCTGCTATGCCCTCTTCTGCCCAGACTATAAGGTAGTTATCACTGCCACCAGACACTACAAAGCAAGCTACCTAAGACTTTTGCAAGGTTACCCAATTATACTCAGTGAAATTAATTGGCTTAAGTATTGGTGTCATTCAAAGGGGATCCAATGCCTGTCAGCCTGGGATGACATGCTCGACAAGCCACGATGCTTCGCTAGGGACAGCTTGCACCTGTCACCCCTGGGCTTTCGGATATTGGCAAAGGTTCTTGCTACCCCCATAGTGCCTTTTTTAGGCAAGGCTCAAAAGAAAAATCCACCTCCATAGGTATCACAAGGGATAAGAAACTAAGAGTAATGCTACTCAACGCCAGAAGTCTAAACCTCAAGATGCATGCACTCAAAACTCTCCTTAGCATGGAGAACATCGATATCTGTGCAGTAACAGAAACCTGGTTCAAGGCTCCCGAGAGCACCCCAGCACTACCAGGTTATACCTCATACCATGCTTTTCGGCCCCAAAACATGGACCAAACCAGAAAAGGAGGGGGAGTATCAATATTCGTCAAAGATACCCACACCTCCAGGTTGGTGCCACAGCACGAAGCATCAGAGACTATCCATGTGCAACTAACAGTGGGTAAAACTGCCTTCCAGTTTATAGCCTGCTACAGACCACCATCCCAAACGCAGGAACCCCACTCAGCCTTCCTGAGAACACTGAAAATATGAAGGTCTCTCCAAACACCATTATATTGGGCGACTTCAACTACCCAAACATAGACTGGGAGCATTACTCTAGCTCCAATACCCTAGCTCAAAGGTTCCTAGAATTTATAAACTCAAATGCTATGGAACAACTTGTTACCACTCCCACAAGAGGGGAAAACATACTGGACCTGATCATCACCAACATGGGGATTCTATGCTCCAGACCAGAAGTGTATCCCTCACTGGTAAGATCAGACCATAAACTAATCTCACTGGATATTCACACCCCGACCCCACCCCCTGCCCAGAAAACCACAGTGAAAAACTTCTCTAAAGCAAATTTCACACTCCTCAAAACCGAGGTGGAATCCTTCAAAGCCCCCGGGCCTGTGGAAAATACGGCCCAGACCGCAGAATCCTTTATAAACACATTCTATGAACACCTTCAGGAATGCATGGATCATGCAATCCCAAATAAAACCAAGACCCAATCCTCCAAATGCAGACGTCCTATCTGGTGGACCCCAGCCATAAACAAACTATACAATAGAAGGAGGAAGCTACTACATGATAGAGCAAAATCCCAAAAAGGGAAGGTATCTCTGATCAGTGTTAGCAAAAAACTACGGGCACTCATAAAATCGTCTAAGGCCAGCTTCGAGAGAAAAATTGCACAGGACACTAAGGATAATCACAAGGCTTTCTTTAGTTATGTTAGGAACCTGGGTGGGAATTCCCAGATATGCTCAGAATTAGTCCAAAATGACAAAAAATACACCGAACCCACAGACATTGCCAACATCCTAGCTGACAGGTTCAGTGCAAACTCCCCCTCCCACCAAAAGGGCAAATATCTATCCCAGCAGTTTGCTGCCCCCCTGACATCTCAGATGCTCAGGTAAGAGCCGCCCTCTCCAAAGCAAAAAACACAGCATCAATGGGACCAGAGAGTGTCCCGGGCTGCGTCCTACATGAACTCCAAGAAGAGCTAAACCCAAACATAAAACTACTGTTCAATCTCAGCCTTACTACAGGATATGTACCCAAAGAGTGGCGTACAGCAACAGTGGTCCCTCTCCACAAAGGTGGTGCCTCAAAGGATCCTGGAAACTATCGCCCCATAAGCCTGACTAGCTTGGTCTGCAAAGCTGTGGAAAGGATCATCGTGGACCTCATAAAAAAAGATATTGGGGACCTACAGACACTGGATCCTACCCAGTTCGGCTTTGTTAAGGGCAGATCCTGCTTCTTAAACCTGGTTGATTTCTTTGAAACAGTCACCAACGCCATTGACGAAGGGAAGGTGGTCCACACAGCCTACCTGGACCTCGCAAAAGCCTTCGATACAATACCCCACTCAGGCATTATAGATAAGCTCACCAGCTTAAATATAAACCCCTATGTCACTAGATGGGTTGCAAACTGGCACAAGGACAGAACCCACATGGTTAGAATTGCTAGAGCCATGTCAGACTCCAAACCAGTTACAAGTGGCATCCCACAAGGCTCAGTCCTGGGACCTCTCCTGTTCGGTATATATTTCTCGGAGGTACAGGCCAACACGGAAGGACTGTGGCTGACCAAGTTCGCAGATGACTGCAAACTGGGCACTATAATCGACTCTCCAGCCGACACAAGCATCCTCCAAAAGGGCCTCATAGAAACAGACAACTGGTGCCAGAGCCATGGCCTCAAGCTAAATGCCAAAAAGTGTATAGTCATCCCCTTTGGCAAAAACAAAGTGCCCACAAATTACCACATAGGTGGTAATCCATTAAGGACGGAAGAAGTAATTAGGGACCTGGGGACCCAAGTTGATAGCAATCTCTCATTTGACAACCACGTGGCCAAAGTGGTTAGAAAAACATTTTATATAGCCCACCTAATCATGAAGGGATTCACATCTAGATCAGGGGAGGTCATCATGCCTCTTTACTCATCCCTTATCAGGCCCATAATTGAGTACAATACCCCTTTTGGGATGTACCTTATCAGACACCTGCAGCAACTGGAAAGACCCCAAAAGTACCTCACCAAGAGGATCAAAAGGTTCAAACAGATGCCATATGCTGCCCAGTTAAAGAAACTCCAGCTCTACTCAGTGGCATACCGCCTACTCAGAGGCGATCTGTGCCTGATGTATAAAGCCATGTCCAACCCGGAATTAATGGACATGCTGCACCTCAGAAAATCCAAATCCCATCAAGCTACACGCTCGAGAGACTTGAACCTCAGCACTGAAATAAATAGGACATGCTGGAGGGACAGATTCATAACCCAGAGGCTCCCTTCACTCTGGAATAAAATCCCAGTCCAGGTTAGGCAGAGTCCCTCATTGACTCTCTTCAAGAGGAATCTTGATGAGTGGATGGGGGATCATAGGTTTACCCCGGGTATCACTTCTGTGTCACTGTTAGACAGAGGCACATTATACTAACCTCGAAAAAGGGCATAGCAAAATTAATTTAAAATGGGTGACGAAAGCCAAACACACTCTGGCTAGGCTTATAAAGGCCCTAGGGCAGATAGCCTAGTATGAACCTATGAACCTATAATATTAATACAAATGGTAATGTTGACCAAAAAGCCAGACTTCGGGAATGGCCACAATGTCTCCAATAGATACAAGTACTCTCAAAAATTGAAATATTCTCTAAAAGGACCATCCACAAAGAAAAGTTTAAATATATTTAATAAATAATGAAAGAACATGAAAGTATGAAATATATATTTACAGTAAACACAAGAGTTTCAAGCACAAGAAATATTAAAAATAGTACAGGTGGATAGGTTTACACAGTTACAGAAAAACAATACTTAACTAATCTCACTATATTTTCCTGACTGATCTAAAGAATATTATTCCCTGATCATTTACTGGAACAAGGCAAAATGAAGTAGGTGAGAGACCCTCCCTTGTCAGGATACAAGAGCAGACTGCCCTGAGACTTCTGTCTCACCTAATATCAAAACATTATTCTGTACAGAATGACATCACATAAATCTGGTCATCTGACTTCTGTTTCCCATGCAACCCCCCATTACTAGAAACTGCCAGGATTTAGCACCTACATGTCAATAATATACACACAAGAGCTTGGCTCTGAGCTGGTGCAGCTTCTGGAAATCATAAAACAGTTACAAACTTCTGCTCCTCTTACATAGACTAATAAACAATGCTTCTTACAGTCATTGCACCTCTATCTTCATTCAAAACTGTGAGATAGCATCTTTACGGCCTAGGCCCAGTAATTTAATTTATTACTGTTTTTTTAAGTTTAGCAGATTGAAATTAACCTCTTCTTTTGCAGTATCCTCCTTTATGATATATAAATTTCAACAGTTACAATCATGCATGTATATTTCTTTTTCTTTCCAGCAGGGTACACTCTTGATACATTTTTAACACAAGTATATGTACAAGTCAGTTCGATATACAAATGACATATAATTCTTTGCAAAATTACAGCTAGCTGTACTGGCATACTGTATGTTACACATCCACTGCCCTAGTTCTCCTGGCATAGTCACATTTGTGTGTGCATATTTGTGTGTGTTAGTACTATTTTGTTGTGAACATGGCAGTATGTATAAGTATAGAACTGGATATTACGTATCAGTATTTCACCATGCCAGCCATTGTCCAGTATCTTCTTAACCTATTGCTAGTATCTTCACATGGAGGAACTCTCCTGACAACACAAATTGTATCTTCCACAGGCAGTTCCTGTCCTTGGTTTATTTCTTCTGTACTCTTTTTCTGTTTGTCAGTTTTCAAGGTGATGAGATCAAATTCTTACAGCAACAGTGTAGGGGCTTGTAGGTGAAGGGTACCCACATAATTGCAGACAGTGCTGAAATTGTCTGCTTGGGTTTGTGCCACTCTCAACATTAGCCAGTTCTGAAGCATGGCTGGACATCTTTGGAGGACCTAATGAATATCTGCTGTTACTGCAGCAACTACTTACAGCTATTTAGTTTGTTTTGTACTACATGGGGCACTGTGTAGTCTTCACAACTGTACAACATAAGTCTGACAGTATAGCTCCTTACACTTGATATCATATGTTTTGTACAGTGTCAGTATTTTAGCACCTGCAATAGACTTTGGAGGTACATCCACTGCAGACTGAGTATCACATTTGTCTGGTACTCCAGCAGTGATACTATGTCAGTAATGGTCTTGGGCTGCTTATGCTATATATAAATTGTACTGTATATGCCAGGTAGGGTTGGCAGGAGGTGTTAGTCTGGTACCATTGCCCTGTACCTTGGGTATCTCATAAGTCTGGTTGTTTAAGTACAGTACTACCAAAGTGGATGAGTCTGGACTCATACTGAGCTTTCAAACTGCTAATGGTGAAAACATAGAACCTTGCAAACAAGCTACTGAAATAGACACCACATCAAAATACATCCAATCCAGCACACACAAAATCAGTGACATTGACATACACGCTCATTACTATCCTCTCATCACAATGCTACAAAATTAATGCACATATATCTACATCTACAGTACCTCTCCCCCAAAACAAAGACAATCAACATATTGTAGGTGGTGCATCTCCAAGTATAAGGTTACACCCAATCTCCTCCCTGTAATAACTTCATGGTCACACATCTATGGAAAAATGATAAACCTCAACACGTGCAGATAGCAATATCATTAATTCAATAAAATACAATTTAATGATAACCTGATGAACTAAGAAATTGAGGAGAAAAGTTCAACTGCCTTAATAAAAGATTGATAAAACTCCATGCTAAGGCTTGCTGGGATATTTAATCGGAAACTGTTTAAATTCGGCAGTACAACACTGACAGTATAACTTCAAACACACTGGCCTTCCTATATGGATTTATTGCACTGCGTACATCAAGAAAGGATGACAAATGCACATGATTAATAATATATAGTTTGGACACCTCTCTTGGAAAGTACATTATAAACTGGGCATATAGTATGAAATACAGCAATACCTACTACACATACATACATTATCTTGCTTTGCTGTAGTGTGGCAGATGTTGTACTAGCACAGTGGGTCCTTTCTCTCGTGCCTTACTGAAACTCACTTGCTGATGCATACATGCATTATACACTATTTACTTTTTATTTTTTCCTTAACAGGCAAGGTCCACAGATGTCTCTCATTTTGGGTGACCCACAAACATTGCTGGTTAAATGTATTCTTCAAAGTCTTGGTTGTAAACTAAGTAAAGGAAATGCATAATGAAAGGATGAAGCTTATGAACAGCTTGCAGTCTTAACTCTGTAATATACTGACAAATGAAATTTAAAAGAAAACAAACAGCAAAGCTGTAAAATATATCAGCATAGTTTCGCAAAACAGATGAGACCATTTGAACTAAACATAAATGCTTTTATGTGGTTCTCTATGAAAAACTAGAGATGTGAGCTGGAAAACATGATGAAGTACAAATATGACTCTGTCATTGTCCATGTTGGAGTGAATGACTTAAGACGTACCTGCCTAGACTACATGAAAAGAGACATGGAAGAGCTCTCAGATCATGTGGCCCAGGCAGGTATGACCCTAGCCATGAGTAGCATCCTGCCTTCACCCAGAATGATACCACAATATCAGGACAAAATGATTGACTTCAACAATTGGCTAAGTTTCTGGTGTCATTCAAAGGGGATCCAGTATCTGCCTGCCAGGGACGATATGATCGACAGACCACGATGCTTTGCCAGAGATGGTCTGCACCTGTCGCCCCTGGGATTCAGGTTACCAGCTAAGGCTCTTGCACCCCATAGTGCCTTTTTTAGGCAAAGTTCAAAGGACAAAACCACCACCATAACAGGTACAAGCATGCAAAACTGAAGGTAATGCTACTCAATGCTAGAAGTCTATACCTCAAAATGCACTCTCTTGAGGCACTCCTAAAAATGGAGAACATCAATATTTGTGCAGTAACTGAGACCTGGTTCAAGGCTCCAGAGAGCACCCCTGCAATACCAGGCTACAACTCTTACCCCACTTTTCGGCCGCCAAACCATGACCGAAACACTAAAGGTGGAGGAGTGTCCATATTCACCAAGGATATTCACAACACCAGGCTAGTTGCCCAACACAATGCATCTGAAATTCTCCAGGTGCAACTAATACTAGGTAAGACTGCAATCCAAATAGTAGCTTGTTACAGATCCCCCACCATGCCCAAAGATTCTCACTACACCTTTCTAAACATACTGGAAAATATTAAAATAGAACCAAACACCCTAATACTGGGTGATTTTAACTACCCTGCCATTAACTGGGAAAACTACTCGTGTACCAACACCTTTGCCCAACGATTCTTGGAATTCATAAATTCCAACACCCTGGCTCAACTAATCCATAGTCCCACCAGGGGGTCCAATAACCTAGACCTGGTCTTTACCAACATGGGAAATCGATGCTCCACACCTATGGTCACCCCCTCGTTAATCAGGTCTGACCAAAAGCTAATCACCCTTAACATCCACATCCCACCCCCACCCCCCAGTAAGGAAACCTCCATAAAAAACTTCTCCAAAGCCAACTTCATGCTACTCAAGTCAGAAGTGACAAACTTCATGACACGCATGCAGACAGGAACTGAAAGTTTGACTGCTGAATCCTACACTAAGGCACTGTATGAACACATTCACTCATGCATGAATCATGCCATCCCAAATAGAACCAAGATGCTCTCATCCAAAAAAAGGAAGCCAATCTGGTGGTCCCCTGCCATAAACAAACTTTACAACAAAAGGAAGAAACTGTTGCAGAAAAGAGGAAAATCACAGGATGCCAAAAACTCCCTTACCAGCCTCATTAAGAAACTGAGATCCATCATAAAATCCTCCAAAGCTAGTTTCAAAAATAAAATTGCCAAAGATTCCAAAGACAACCACAAGGTATTCTATAACTATGTCAATAATCTAAATGGCAATGCTCAGATCTGCTCTGAGCTACAACAGAATGGCATTAAATACACTGAGCCCAAGGATATTGCCAATATCATGGCAGATTGATTCAGTGCCAACTTCACCCCCCTCTCACCCCCTAAATGGCCCATCTCAATACCGGAAGATTGCCAAATTCCGGTAATAATGGCCACACAGGTAAATAATGCACTCTGCAAAGTTAAGAATACAGCATCCATGGGACCAGATGACATCCCAGGCTGTGTACTTCATGAACTACAATATGAACTGGCACCTCACCTAAGTGTCATGTTTAATCATAGCCTCACTTCAGGTTTTGTGCCCACTGAGTGGCACAGAGCTACAGTTATCCCACACCACAAGGGGGGATCCACCTTGGATCTAGGAAACTACCGTCCCATCAGTCTGACAAGCCTGATCTGCAAGGCCATGAAGCATATTATCATGGAACTTATAAACAAAGACATTGGCAACCTTCAAACACTGGACCACCCAGTTTGGGTTCGTGAAGGGCCGATCTTGTCTCCTGAACCTGATTGACTTCTTTGAATCAGTCTCCAGAGCCATGAACAAGGGTAAGGTGGTCCACACAGCCTATCTAGACCTCGCCAAGGCCTTTGACACCATCCCCCACTTTGGAATCATAGATAAACTTACTAAGCTGGGCATTAATCCCTATATCACCCAATGGGTTGCCAACTGGCTTACTGACAGAACCCACACTGTAAAAGTAGCAGACTCCAAATCCATCTCCAGACAAGTGAGAAGTGGAGTACCTCAGGGTTCAGTCCTGGGACCGCTCTTGTTTGGCATCTACTTCTCTGAAGTACAGGCCAACACTAAGGGACTCTGGCTAACAAAGTTTGCAGATGACTGCAAACTGGGAGCCATTATTGAATCCCCAAATGATGCAGATACTCTATAAAAGGGCCTTAAAGAAACAGATGCTTGGTGCCAGAGCCATGGACTCAAGCTCAATGCCAAGAAATGTATAGTTATCCCCTTTGGGAAAAAACATGTACCCATGAATTACCACATAGGTGGCAGTACACTAAACACCGAAAGTGTGATAAGAGACTTAGGGACACAGGTGGACAGTGGTCTCACCTTCGATAACCACATCACCACAACAGTCAGGAAATCCTTCTATGTGGCACACTTCATCACTAGGGCTTTTCATCGAGAAAAAAAGGAGGTCATTGTCCCACTGTACTAATCCCTCATTAGACTCATTATAGAATACAACGCCCCGTTTGGTATGTACCTCTCAAGACATCTGCAACAACTGGAAAGGCCGCAGAAATACCTCACTAAAAGAATCACAGGCCTAAAGCAGATGCCCTACGCTGACCACCTTAAAAAACTCCAGCTATACTCTGTCGCATATCGTCTACTCAGAGGCGATCTCTGCTTAACATACAAGGCCATGTCAAACCCAGAGCTGTTGGACATCCTACACTTAAAGAAATCCCAATCCCTCAGAGCCACACGCTGCAGGGATCTAAACCTTGTCATCACAATAAACAAAACATGCTGGAGGGATAGGTTCCTGACCCAGAGACTCCGCAGACTCTGGAATAGACTGCCCATACATATCAAGCAGAGTGCCTCTTTGGCCCTCTTCAAAAGGAACCTTGACGGTTGGATGGGAGAAAGGAAATTCACCCCAGGGATCATGCCAGTCGCCCTGCTAGACAGGGGTCCAGGGAAGTAAATAGTTTGGGAAGAAATAGCCAGGGAATTGTTATGGCTAGGCTTGTATAGGCCCTAGGGCTGATAGTCTAGCAACAACCTATGAACCTAATTGCATCAGTAAGAAACTGAACCTCAAAAATAAATAAATAAGTAAATAAATCACTGCAGATACACCCTGTAACTCCTAACATAAAAAAAGTCTGTGATTACATACACTGCAAACATGAACTTGCAGACCACAGATGTCACAGGTCCTTTGCCATATCCAGCTGCTGGCCACACAGCAGATACACTCAGTTACAATAGTTGATTTGGTGATAAGTCAGAGAAATACGCAGTGTGTTGGTTATACCAGCAGTCTTGTGGTATGTGATCCTCATTTACGTGCTACATGTAAAAACTATTCTGGTGCTTTATATACATGTAAGAAGTCTTCATGGATGGAATAAGAAATCATAGTATGAACAATATTAGAGCCTGGAGGGAGGAAATGATTTACATTTTTTTAAGTTGGTTATGGAAGGCTACATATGAGGTGAGTAATGGTATTTTTATTGGAGTATTCCTATAATACACACCTTCTTAAAATCTGCCTTATCATGATGTCCTAATACGGGAAATTTTATTCTCATGTCTTCACTAGACTTTACGATGCCAACTTGGATTTCTTTGCTTAAATCATAAATTTAAATGACTAGCCTTCTTTCCAAAGTAATAAATGAGAATTCTATTATTTTTTGGTTCTCCAGCATACAGGTAAAAATGTGCCTATGCCACTATAATCTCTCCAGAATAATAAGGACATAAGAGTTGTAAGGATAATATGCAGTTGTCACTTAACTAAAGAGCAATCTAATGAAAACAACAAATTGTATGTTTTATTCCCTGAAAAACATATTACATGAATTTAATTAAGGAATGCTACAAAGCTTTGATAAATTATTGCCAGTATGAATACTGATTGAAATCAGTTGGAAATAAGTCTAATTGGTTATTATAGCTTTTCTTACAATTCTTATGAGTCCTCACTATTCAGCACTGTGTCATGTGCAAAGGTGTATGTGTGTGGATGCATATTGAGTATGAACAGATAAGTTTCAATCCACAAAACAACAATTAATCTGAAATGTGACAGTTACAATCAACTGGCAATTATAACAATTGAAGAAATGTTTGTTTCATAAACAAAATCATGCCACTAAGTATTTCTGTAGGGGTTTTTACTAGTTACATCATCATATTTGTGGCTTCACCCCTACACCTCCATAACAATAGACACCAACTCTGAGATTGCATAACTGTGAAGTAAAGGGAATAGATGACTTTTTATTACAATTAGGAATAATAGTTTATAAAAATAAAGAATCTCTTTCATTTTTGAAGTAATGATATCAGGAAATTGATTGAATAATAAAGACTCGCAGTTGCAGAGACAATATTTAATTATTTATGTTATTAATTCTTTGTTGACCGGGTTAGTTAGACTAGGCTAGTAGTCTCTTTTCAGGGGAGACATCCGGTGGTATCGATACTAGTACTACTACTAATATATAGTAACCATTTAGATAACGATTATACTGGCAAAACCAGCAAGTTAAATTTTTGTTATTTCCCACTTACAATATCACACAAATGCCTTTAAACAATGCTGCAAATCTCTATTAAATGACTGTTGCTATGTATATTTCCAATAAATTAAATATGCATTTATGTATGCATGTATGTATGTATGTATTTATTTATTTATCTGACTTTGCTTGCCAGGTAAAGGTCCTTTTCAGTGGAGTCTCAGAGAAAACAATCTCCATATTATAAACATTTGAGTGAGCTAACAGTTTAAATATGCTATAATGCTCAGGATTATATAACTTAGTGGGTGATCACCACTTTACATACACTATCTAGCACTTATAGCATATTAATCTCAGACATATGTATAGAATATAGTATATACAACATGTAAAACCACATGAACAGAGCATTCAGCATTATAGTACAAGGTATGTACATACTCAAAAAACAAACAAAGAAACGGCTGCGGGTAAGACCAAGGTGCAAAAATGAGAATAAATACGAAAAAACAATGCACCAGGGTGACACACAATAGCGTTTAATAGTACAAAAATAAAAAGGTTGAACAGAGGTGAGCGCTTTCACAACAATAGTTACTTCATCAGACAAAGTTAAAATGCACTTCAAGTCTTAAATAACAGCTTAGTCATCAATTAAGCAGAGTCAGTGATGTCATAATTTGCTACTATTTAAAAAGACAGCAAAATAATATATATATATATATATATATATATATACATCTCTATTTTAAAACATATTGACTTAAAACAGTGAATATAAAATATGTAAAAAATGTAAATGTAGTAGTTTACAATAGACACTAAAAACCCTTTGTAAACATAAGAAATATATGTATGTATATATATATATATATATATTATTTTATATATATATATATATATATATATATATATATATATATATATATATATATATATATCACCATAAAAAAGATTAAGAATAGAATAAAACATGTTAAAATAAATCAATGCTTAAGACGTCTTGCTTTTATAAAAGGGATTAAGGAAGAAGTCCCATTAAGCCCTGGATAGCGTTCAGCATCAAGTTTTAAAATCCATCTTTGCTCATGGCTTTCTGTAACATTTTCAATGTCTCCTCCTCTCAAATTTCTATGAAAATGTTGTAAAACAAAGAATTTAAAAGAATGGGAAGCGTCTGTACGCATAACATGATTAGCAAGGGCATTGGATTGTTTATTATTTCTAATATCACGAATGTGTTCTAAAATTCTGTCTTTTAATGGCCTGTTAGTTTTGCCCACATAAAATGCTGGGCATTTCTGACAGAAACTAAAATAAACAACATCTGTAGTTTTGCAATCTGAGTACTGTTTGGAGTGCAAAGTAAAATGCCTAGTTGGATGTGTATATGTACTTTTGTTAAAAATATGGGGACAGGCGCTACAAGTTCTACAGGGAAAAGTACCCTGTCTAACAGATTTACTTGTGCCTTTATACGTATCTCTATTGCACAAGTGCTGCTTCAGTGACTTGTTATTTCTGAAACTAAAATGAGGGGTACTTCCAATTATACCAACCAGATTAGGAACATCTTGTAGTAAATGCCAGTGTCTCCTTATAATGTCGGTATATTGATTAATGTTGCTAGCAAATTGAAAAACAATTCTAAAAACATTATTGACAGAAGATTCAGTGTCTGTATTACCACTATTAGTGCTGGAGTGAAAGTACGGTCTACATCTAGTGTGTCTCTGTTGCCAAGCATCAGAAATAGTTTGATCAATATCCCCAGCTTGATATCCCCTTTCCAAAAATTTTGTTTTTAGTTTTTTGAGAGCAGTAGCTGCATCTTCATCATTGTCATGTAATCTTTAAGTTCTAAAAACTTGGCCATTAAGTACATTCCTGGGTATATGCCTAGGATGCATACTGGATTTATGCAATACTGATTTTTTTCTGGTGGGTTTAAAATAGATATTGTTGCTTAAATGATTAGAGCAGAGCTTAGTGATATGTACGTCTAGAAAATTAATATCTGTTGCAGAAATCTGGTAAGAAAATTTCAAGAAATTAGTGGTATTGTGTAAATATTCTACAAAGGATATAAAGTCAGTACCATCACCTTTCCATAACAGAAAGACATCATCTACAAAACATACATACCTCAAGGGGTTCAGTACACCAACCAGCTCCTCTTTACTCCACCAATGCGACCCATAGTCTCTGGAGCTGGTTGGTGTACTGAATCCCTTTCCATATATGTTGAAGGTAATCTACATGGCCTATTAGAGAATTGTCACACAATATTTAGGGATACTAAGATGTTCCTAGAAAGATTGCATAACAGAATGGACATTATAACAGGAGATACAGAGTTTGTCCTTGTTACCATGGACATAGAATCTCTTTTTACTAGCATACCTAATTGTTGGGGTATTGAAATGATAAGAGAATTTCTAACAGCTAATAAATGTTTTACCAATACTAAAACTCAACAAATATGTAGCTTATTAGAAATCATACTAGAAAACAATATTGTTGTTTTTCAAGATCAGTTCTTTTTGCAAAAAGTTGGCGTAGTGATGGGGACACCATGTGCAAACAGCTATGCCAATCTGGCTTTAGTTTGTTGGGAAGAGACAAACATACTTTCTGTAAATAATCCATTCTTAGGACAAGTATTGTGGTATGTACTTAAGGGCCAAGTTTTTAGAACTTTAAGATTACATGACAATGATGAAGATGCAGCTACTGCTCTCAAAAAACTAAAAACAGAATTTTTGGAAAGGGGATATCAAGCAGGGGATATTGATCAAACTATTTCTGATGCTTGGCAACAGAGACACACTAGATGTAGACCGTACTTTCACTCCAGCACTAATAGTGGTAATACAGACACTGAATCTTCTGACAATAATGTTTTTAGAATTGTTTTTCAATTTGCTAGCAACATTAATCAATATACCGACATTATAAGGAGACACTGGCATTTACTACAAGATGTTCCTAATCTGGTTGGTATAATTGGAAGTACCCCTCATTTTAGTTTCAGAAATAACAAGTCACTGAAGCAGCACTTGTGCAATAGAGATACGTATAAAGGCACAAGTAAATCTGTTAGACAGGGTACTTTCCCCTGTAGAACTTGTAGTGCCTGTCCCCAGATTTTTAACAAAAGTATATATACACATCCAACTAGGCATTTTACTTTACACTCCAAACAGTACTCAGATTGCAAAACTACAGATGTTGTTTATTTTAGTTTCTGTCAGCAATGCCCAGCATTTATTGTGGGCAAAACTAACAGGCCATCAAAAGACAGAATTTTAGAACACATTTGTGATATTAGAAATAATAAACAATCCAATGCCCTTGCCAATCATGTTATGCGTACAGACGCTTCCCATTCTTTTAAATTTTTTGTTTTACAACATTTTCATAGAAATTTGAGAGGAGGAGACATTGAAAATGTTACAGAAAGCCATGAGCAAAGATGGATTTTAAAACTTGATGCTGAACGCTATCCAGGGCTTACTGGGACTTCTTCCTTAATCCCTTTTTTAAAAGCAAGACGTCTTAAGCATTGATTTATTTTACCATGTTTTATTCTATTCTTAATCTTTTTATGGTGATATATATATATATATATATATATATATATATATATATATAATATATACTATATATATATATATATATATATATATATATATATATATATATATTTCTTATGTTTACAAAGGGTTTTTAGTGTCTATTGTAAACTACTACATTTACATTTTTTACATATTTTATATTCACTGTTTTAAGTTAATATGTTTTAAAATAGAGATGTGTGTGTATATATATATATATATATATATATATATATATATATATATATATATATATATATATATATATATTATTTTGCTGTCTTTTTAAATAGTAGCAAATTATGACATCACTGACTCTGCTTAATTGATGACTAAGCTGTTATTTAAGAGCTGAAGTGCATTTTAACTTTGTCTGATGAAGCAACTATTGCTGTGAAAGCGCTCACCTCTATTCAACCTTTTTATTTTTGTACTATTAAATGCTATTGTGTGTCACCCTGGTGCATTGTTTTTTCATATTTATGTACATACTCACACTATAATATTAGCATGCAGACACTAGGTAAGGCAAATACATATTTTATCCAACCAACAGAATTCACACAAAAGTTTAACAAATATAGTTGATTGATAGTTATATATATATATATATATATATATATATATATATATAAAATGTTTATTTCATAAATAAAACTAGGCCAGCAAGCATTTTTACAGGGGCTTGTGCCAGCTACCTCATTCATTGTGTGTCTTTATCCCCATAACCCCTTAAATTAATATATCATCTTGGAGCATGCACTGCAGAAGTGAAGGGAATACATGATTTTCCATTAACATCAAGAATAACTTTTATTAAACTAAAGATTCCCCTTTATTTTTGAGGTAATCATAGTTGGTATAGGTGTATTGTGGTATTTCAAACATAAACAGATATGTATGACATCATCATGAATAATAACTCAAAAGAGATGTAAGGGCTATATATAGTAAGCACTTAGATTATTGTTATTATTTTATTTTTATTTTAATTTATTGGCCAGGGTAAGGTGCTCATCCACATGGACCTTTTTTCAGCCATGCTTGGGTTCAAAGATAAAATGATTTGAACAGAGAAGGAATATAACAGCATATATCTTGAATAACAGAGGAATTAAAGTCAAAAGTCAAAGTAAACTTTATTATCATTCAGAAATCACACAAGTGCAAAAACTCAACAAAATTCTGTGTCTCTGGGCTCAATGTGCAGACAACTTATAGACTATTTTCACAGACATTTACACATATAACACCTAGCTATTACATCATGGACATGTAGGTAGACAGACTGATATTGCCCATAATTAGAAACACATTTTAACACTTTTTGAAGTAAACACTTATTTGCATGAGACTTAAGTATTGCACAGGTACTTGGTTAAGACATTGTATTGATCCTTGCACAGAAAGAGACATTTGTGTACTGCACTGTGAACATTAGAGTATTGCTCTGTAGTTAATTTACAAATTTGCAACATGTATTGCACTGAAAGAAGAGATATTTTACTGCATTACTACTGCCCTAGATGGCCTATAAGTTACAGTCATGGTGAATATTGCACTAAGTATTAGATGAGACTGGTAACCAGGTTAATGCAGAATTTGAAACAGTTTCTACTCACCCAGGTGGACATTATGGAGTGTAGTGGTTACTAGAGTTCAGCAGCCTGATGGCATTAGGGAACAAGCTGTTCCTGAATCTCGTAGTTCTGCAACATATGCTTCGGAAGCACTTTCTGGATGACAGATGCAGGAACAGTCTGTAAGGAGGGTGAGTGCAGTATTTAATTATCCCTCTGGCCCTGCTGAAACATCTGGATAGGTACAAGTTGTGGATATGTGGTAAGGTGGTCTTAATGATCCTCTCAGCTGTCTTCACCACTCTCTGGAGGGATATGTGCTCAGAGGTAGAGCAGCTTCCATACCATACTACGAGGTTGTTTGTCAGGATGTTTTCTATAGTACCTCTGTAGAAGGTAGTGAGAATTGTCAATGAGAGATTCACTCTCCTCAGCCTTCTTAAAAAGTGCAACCTCTGGTGCACTTTCTTGACTATGACATTTGTGTTTGTGTTCCAAGACAAGTCCTCATCGATGTCACTCCCACAAACTTTGTGCTTCTCGCTCTTTCCACTGTTTCCCCATTGATGGTGAGGGGAGAATGTTCCTTGCTATTTTTCCTGTAGTCCACAATTATCTCTTTTGTCTTGCTCACATTTAGTGCCATGTTGTTATTTCCACATCAGGTAATCAGTTGTTCCACCTCATCTCTATACGCTGTTTCATCTTCATTACTGATGAGGCCCACCACAGTTGTGTCATCAGCAAACTTGATGATGTGATTTGTATTGTACCTGGCTGTACAATCATGTGTTAACAGGGTGAACAGTAAGGGACTTAGTACACATCCCTGTGGAACTCCAGTGTTAAAATTGATGCTATCTGTGGAGTTATTTCCTATGCATACTTTCTGAGGTCTGTCTGTGAGAAAGTCAAGAATCCAGTTACAAAGTGGAGTATTGATGCCTAGTTGGAGTAGCTTCATTACCAGATGAAGAGAGATGACCGTATTAAAAGAAGAGCTGAAGTCAAAGAATAGTACCCTTGCATAGCAAATACAAAAATAAGCATTTCCATGGAACAAAACTATTTCTAAGCAACATATACAATATTTGCAGTTAGGAATGGAAGGAAGAGGAGAGAATAGGTATGGAAAAGTTGGAGGAGACAAAAGGGTGGGGACAGGAGCCTAGAGGGCTGTGGAAAATGGAGAGCCATGAAAAATGAATAAATCACAGACTGGATATTAGGTGGCTCAATACAAGTGGAGGCTAACTATAGAATGACAGAAATAAAGTTGTGGTTGGAGCATAATGGTGCCATATGTGTGTATATGTTTGGAATGTCATCAGAATTAACATGTCCATACAAATCATTTGAGTATCATGTGTGTCTGTGATGCATATGCATAGCTTGGGAATATCCCCTATAATATACTTCTTTCAAAAAACCTTAGTGTCATGTGTGTGTGTCTGTAAGTATGTTTGGAAGGCCCTCCATGGTACACATATCCTTAAAATCAATTTTACTTTCACATCCTCATAAGGCAGCAAAATGTCAGTTTGGGTTACTTAGTATAAATCATGAATTTAAAGAGCTTGCCTTCTTACTGGAACAAATACAACACATTTAATTTAGTTTTTGTTTCTCTAGCCTAATTTAAAGGATGCCTCCCCATAAATCATGTCTGGGTCAGATATAGACTTTTGGATCTCATAAACTATATATACCAGCACAGGTGTGTGTGTGTGTGTGTGTGTGTATGTGTGTGTGTGTATGCACACCTGCTAACTTCCTACATTCAAGGAACCTAGTACAAAACATGCTTCTTTCTTTTCACTTAACTGTTATTTCAGCTAGCTTCACAGAACTGGAGGAGGGGTGGATTATAAGCCATCATTAGAGTACTGAACCAAGTAAGCTACCTAATATTTCTTTACAACATATCTTTTACACTTTGGTGACTAGGTACGTTATGGGAATTATATATTTTACATCTTGTTGGTCAACATACCAAAAACACAAGATGATCTTATAGATTCACCTGAACTACCACTAACACAGGCAGGTGGAGCCTCAGGTTAACTTCTTATCCTAAAGACAGCACATATACCCCATCTTGCTGCACTGCTACTAAATCCAAATACCTTCTGTGGAGATAGAACCCACAGTCTTTTGATCATCCTCCATTAAATGCAAGTGTGCTATTGGCTGAGCTGCTGTGTGGACTTTACAAAAGTAACCACAAAGAACTGTTTGTATTACTGTAATTTATTTGCTTTTTCAAAATTTACTTTTGCAAATATTGCCTGAGGATTAAAAACGTGACTTTTTCTTGGTTCTTCTGTCTAATGGCCACTTTAAATGACTTAAAAACAAAAGGCTAGCTACATGTATAGAACCCACTTCTTTGCTGCAGAAGCTCTGGCAGAATTTTATTTTTTTCACCAGTATTAGCTACTGCAACATGAGTTTTAAATTACAAATTAATATGAGGAAGTAATCTGAAATGTACATGGCTGCCTCTGCCTCTGTATACATTCTCAAAGATTGGTCTTTATTTTTTAAGGCTATCTTTGATATTTATTTTTAGTATCTAGCTACAGGCATTACTCTGACAAAATAATTAGCTGTTTATTTTGTATTTCATAATTATTTTTTTAAGTTTATTAAATTCATTTTATTTGATTTTAAAATAGAAACAGTTATATATTCACCATATGAAAAATATGAACAATATGAAAAAAAACAAAATATGATAGTTAATGTCAGAAGATAACAAATCAAACCATTTATAAAACATTTGATAAGAGAAAAAAAAAGACTAACCAATGCACGGTAAGATTCTATTATCCCATTATTACTCTCATAATTGCAATCAGTCAAGAAAAAACTATCTGTGACAAAATAAAGGTCTGAAAACACCCAAAATTATATTACTGCCCATCTATCAGTACTAACATATAATATTGTCTAACTTTACTCCATACTTCACTTTGCTCCCCTGCCCTACCCCCATTCTCACCCACCCCCACATCACATACATTTATACTTCATAGGACACACCCCGCCACACCTTTCACCAATCACAGTTATCCTCCAATTTATCAGCCACATCTCCCAACTGCTAAACCTATCCCCCATCCACTTAGCTAACTTCACCCACACCTCCTACCTTACACTCATTCCCACTTCTACCCACTAACATGTACATAGCTAAAACATGCAACATGTTGGCATATCTTACTATATAAAAAAAATCCTCCACTCACAATAAACAAGATAAACGAACCACACCGACTGTCAGGAAACCAAGTCAAACACAAGACACCAGGTATTTTAGCTCTTTCATTTTCTTTTATTTCGAACTTCATCAGAAAACAAATACCCTAAAAAGACCACCACAATATATACAGAATAACTGAATAAGTTAATGGAATAATTAATTAGCTAATAAAAAAATAAAAATGGACAAAAATCTTAAATATTCAAATCTTAAAGAGACAGTGTACAATACATGTCATCAAAAGAATAAATCATTGAACAAAAATAAAATTAAAACACCTTATTTAAAAAAATAAATTGTTGTAATATTGTATGTATAAAAATGAACTGATATAACACTTTCAAAACCTTTGCATTTGCAGAAAACATTTATTAATTATATTTAATATTATTTAATTATAATTATATTTAAATAAAATATTTATTTATTAAATATTCAAATCTTAAAGAGACAGTGTACAATACATGTCATCAAAAGAATAAATCATTGAACAAAAATAAAATTAAAACACCTTATTTAAAAAAATAAATTGTTGTAATATTGTATGTATAAAAATGAACTGATATAACACTTTCAAAACCTCTGCATTTGCAGAAAACATTTTATATTTATTGTCTCATTCAGGCCAGGAAATTGATCTCTACCCAAATAAATCTGCCATCTGCTTTCTTTACACTCTAATAAAGTTTTGAAATCACCGCATAAAACACCTGAATACACATGGTCAAGTACAAAAAAAGAAAACTTTTTATAATTCTCACAAACAACAACATGTCGTGCTAAAGCACTGTTTGAATCCTTATTTTTTAATGGCTAGTATTTTGTTCATCTTTCGGCTTTACTACGGTCCGCTAATGATTGATAGTAGATTTTTACAGTGACGAGGTGCCAGCTCGATGCCCAACCTTCAACGAAGGCACGCCCATTTACTCATGTCTTTCGAACTCCACTCAACTGCGGGGAGGACATGCAGACTCCACACAGAAGGTGTTCCAGCCAAGAATCGAACAGGAGTACCTCTTGCTGTGAGGCGACTACCGCTGCACCACTGTTTTTATATAGTTAAAACTATCAGGTGTTTGAACAGGAGAATATATGAACACACACTACTCATTATTAATGGCTAGTGTGTGTTCATATATTCTCCTGTTCAATCACCTGATCGTTTTACCTATATATAAACAAGAACAGGATGAACACAAGGCTATGTAAACCACGTGATTGGACTGACAGTCAAAATGGCCTTTAGCCCAAATGGTCTTACTGAAATGTCTAATCTCAATGGAATTAGCACTGACCATGTGACAAATAGGTGTTGGAAAAGCCAACAGCATCCATGGGACCAGATGACATCTCAGGCTGTGTACTACATGAACTACAAAATGAACTGGCACCTCACCTAAGTGTCATGTTTAATCATACCCTCACTTCAGGCTTCATGCCCACTGAGTGGTGCACAGCTACAGTTATCCCACTCCACAAGGTGGAATCCACCTTGGAACCCAGGAACTACCACCCCATCAGTCTGATGAGCCTGATCTGCAAGGCCATAGAATGTATTATCATGGAACTTATAAACAAAGACATTGGCAACCTTAAAACACTGGACCCCACCCAGTTTGGGTTTGTGAAGGGCCAATCTTGTCTCCTGAACCTTATTGACTTCTTTGAATCAGTCTCCAGAGCCATGGATGAGGGTAAGGCAGTCCACACAGCCTATCTGGATTTTGCCAAGGCATTTGACACCATCCCCCACTCTGGAATCATAGATAAACTTACTAAGCTGGGCATTAATCCCTACGTCACTCAATGGGTTGCCAACTGGCTTACTGACAGAACCCACACTGTAAAAGTAGCTGACTCCAAATCCAGCTCCAGACAAGTGACAAGTGGAGTACCTCAGGGTTCAGTCCTGGGACCTCTCTTGTTTGGCATCTACTTCTCTGAAGTACAGGCCAACACTAAGGGACTCTGGCTAACAAAGTTTGCAGATGACTGTAAAGGGCCTTACAGAAACAGATGCTTGGTACCAGAGCCATGGGCGCAAGCTCATTGCCAAGAAATGTATAGTTATCCTCTTTGGGAAAAAATATGTACCATGAATTATCACATAGGTGGCAGTACACTAAACACCGAAAGTGAGATAAGCCACAACAGTCAGGAAATCCTTCTATGTGGCACACCTCATCACTAAGGGATTTTCATTCAGAAAAAAGGAGGTCATTGTCCCACTGTACTCATCCCTCATTAAACCCCAACCCATTATAGAATACAATGCCTTATTTGGTATGTACCTCTCAAGACATCTGCAACAACTGGAAATGCCTCAGAAATACCTCACTAAAAGAATCACAGGCCTAAAGCAGATGCCCCATGCTGACTGCCTTAAAAAACTCCAGCTATACTCTGTCGCATATCATCTACTCCAAGGTGATCTCTGCTTAACATACAAGGCCATGTCAAACCCAGAGCTGTTGGACATGCTACACTTAAAGAAATCCCAATCCCTCAGAGCCACATGCTCCAGGGATCTAAATCTTGTCATCACAATAAACAAAACATGCTGGAGGGATAGGTTCCTGACCCAGAGACTCCCCAGACTCTAGAATAGACTGCCAATACATGTCAAGCAGAGCGCCTCTTTGGCCTTCTTCAAAAGGAACCTTGATGATTGGATGGGAGAAAGGAAATTCACCCCAGGGATCATGTCAGTCACTCTGCTAGACAGGGGTCCAGGGAAGTAAATAGTGTGGGAAGAAATAGCCAGGGAATTGTTATGGCTAGGCTTGTATAGGCCCTAGGGCCGATAGCCTAGTACCAACCTATGAACCTATGAACCAACCTGTAATTTTCCTTACTAGGCTCAGGAGTGGACAAAATAGTCCTGTTGTTACACAAAATAGGACTCTCTTTATGATGTCTAAGGTTGATAACCTCACCAACGATCTTGTTGACCCATAAAGTGTCATAACCTCTGTGTATAAAAAACTGGACAAGCTTATGGACCTCTCCTAAAAAATGTCTTATTTGCTGCTTAATCTGCTTTATCTTGGGTTTGACTTGATTTTCCTGACAGTCACTGTGGTTAGTATATCTTACTATATCTTACTATATCTAGCTTTCTCATAATATTTGCCTGTAGTCTCACATGCTATCATCAGCCATTTCTGTATCACCCTGTCAGTTCTAAGACTATCATCACCTACTCTCTCTCTATACAACATCTTACTTTTACACTATTTCTCCATCATTAACAAATGTGTCAAACATAGAACACCAGTACCATAAAATTCTATCTCAACCCAAATACTCTGCTATTTCCCTAAAGTACAGCAACCTTATAAAAAAGACTTCTTAAGATCATAGGTAATATAGCCAAAAATCTAACACTTAGCAGTGATATGCACCCTAACCCTGGCCCTAATTTAAACCCAGCCCACCCATTCACAAATCCAAACCAACTTAACCTTTTTGACCTACCCTCAAAAAAATGTGATCTACGTTTCTTAGATCTGAATATTAGAAGCATCCTAAACAAAACCCATGAACTTCATGCTACTCTTGCCCATTAGTCTCCCGGCATAGTCCTACTTACTGAAACCTGGCTTAGAACTGACATTCATAGTGATGACATCACACCCCCTGGTTATCACATACATAGAATAGATAGACATAACAAAATGGGAGGAGGCGTAGCCATTCTCTACAAACATCATCTCAACCTTAAACACAGTCATCCTACCACACCCAACTTTGGAAAAGCTGAAATTATACTAGATAAACTAAAGATTAACACACACAAACATCTAAACCTACTTGACATCTATATACCCCCTGGAGACAACTCATCTACACTAGAGCACATTCTCCACTGGGCTACTCAAACCCTACCACAAGAAACTATTATTATGGGGGGACCCCAATATTGACTGGGACTCCTGCAGCAGTCCATACCCAAATATCCATATCACCCTTCATGGATTCTCACAACTTATCCATTCACCTACAAGAATAGATACACACACAAAAAGAGCATCCATCCTCGATTGGATATTCACCAATAAGCTCAATCTCTCACTGCTAGCAGGCTGTCTCCTAGACAGCCTAAGTGACCATCTAATTACATTTTTCTTTAGAAGAAAAACTGACCAAGAAAAACATACCAGATACATCACTATTAGATGTAAAAAGAATTTTTGCCCCCAAACTCTCATATCCACACTAAACAGCTATGACTGGCAACCACTAAAACATCTCCCACTTGATACTACCACAGACTATTTCAATTCCACTTTTTTTAAGCATCTTAGACAAATTAGCACCAATGCAGACTATCCACAAATACTAAATCTCTTCTAAAACACTGAGACAAAGCATGGCACATTTGGCAAAATACAAATCCCACACAACAAAACAAACCTACCAGCAGCTTAGAAACTTAGCCAAGAAAATGATTAAATGTGCTAAAATAAATTTCTACCATAACATGCAAATTCAGCAACAAAACAACTCCAAAAAAATTCAGGGCCACTATCAACAAAATCCTCCACTCTGGCAATAACAGCACCCCCATCCCTTACAACTCCTGACAACTTACACCTCACTGAAACCCTATTCAACAAGTATTTTACAGAATCTATACTAGCTCTCACAAAGAATACTACCAACGTTTCCTTAGATACCCCTACACTGACCTGTAACAATAGCAATACCTTCTCCTTTCACCCCGTTCCAGTTATGGTTATAAAAAAAATCTACTTAAACCCAGCACTGTCGCAGCTGATAAACTCCCTGCAAAATTCCTAAAATTAGCAGCTGAAAACATTGCATACACTGTTTGCATTCTAATAAATAGATCTGTAATGGAACAAAAAATCCCAGCCATATGGAAAAAGCCCATATCATACCTTTACATAAAGGAGAAAGCTCAACAGAACCTTCTAATTTCAGACCCATCGCCATCATGTCCCCTCTCTATAAAATCCTCGAAAGATGCATCCATTACCAACTCATGTCTCATCTTCTCAATAACAACCTCTTGTCCGAGTCACAGCATGGCTTTCACCCTTCCACAGCACCTCCACTGCCCTTTTATCCTTCTCCGATACAGTTAACTGCTATAGGAATAGTGGCCTTATTGTCTCATCTACTTTCCTTGACCTGTCAAAGCCATTTGACATGGACTCTCACTACAAACTTCTAAACACTCTATCAGAATTTAGCCTTAGTTGCTACACTGTCAACTGGTTCAAAGAATATCTTTCAGGCCATAAATAAACTGTACTTTGGCAAAACAATTTAAACGCTTTACTTCCTGTAAATTTGAATGTCCCACAGGGATCCATCCTTGGACAACTCCTATTTATTCTCTTCACTAACAAACTCCATACTGCCACCGGACAAGCTTCTCTTGTCCAAAACACAGATGACTCTACCTTAATATGTGCCTCTTCCTCTCTACAACACTTACAGTCAATAACTCAAGAAGCATTTTCAAAAGTTGAAAAATGGTTAACTGATTCACAACTCTAAATCAAAGTAAGACTAAACTTATGCTCTTCTTTTCAGGTAATCCCCCTGTCCCTCCACCCCCTTTCTCTATATCATCTGCCAACCTCATCATCATCTGTTCTGTGCATCATACTAAACTCCTAGGTATCACTATCGACTGCTCTCACAAATCTGACCTATATATTGCACACACTATCAAAAAAGTTAATAAAAGACTTGTTAGCCTCTATAGGCACAAACACTAGCTTACAGACAGTGCTAAAGCTACCTTTGCTACCACTCATCTAATCTCCACTCTCCTGTATGCCTCATCCATTTTTACTAAGGTGACCTTACTAAATTAGAAAGCTGCTACCATTAAGATCACAAAATTTGCTAGAGGGCTCACCTATAGAAAACATCATTGCTTATCACTCAAACACTTAAGTTTGCTTGAACTACCTAACTTACTTACTTACAACCAACTTGTCACCCTCCACACTCTTATCCACCAACCGGAAAAAATACCCACTCTTCAAAATCTTTTGCAACCTTATAATACCACACAGCCTTTATGCTTAAGTAACAAGGCTCTGTTAACAATTACCAAAGTTAACAACACAGCTGGCCAGTCACTCTATTCATCACGCATACCTAAGCTTTGGAACACCTTACCCACTGACTTACGAGCAATTACTGATAAACATATTTTTAAAAAGAACTTAAATCTTTCCTTCTAAACTCCAAACTGTGTAATTATCCCATTCCCCCTAATATATCAAACACCCATCTTCTAACCACAATTTCTATTACTAGCTGGGTCTTTTACTTAGCTAACTCCTTCTGAAAAGCCTTCTCCTATTTATGTTTTTCTCCTCAGTTATACAAGGTTAGAGATTGTCATAATCTTAACATATCTTAACGAGAGGAGAGGTTCTTGGCCCAGAAACTGTAGTTTATTGACCATTTGGACAGTTTGTCCATCTCTTTCAACTTTCTGGTTTAAAAGACCCCATCTGCGCTTGTTTACCATCTTTCCTGTAACTAACCTACTGGATAGCACTAGAAAGCCTTAAACTGATACAAGCCTTCTAGGTTAGAGAGACTTTGGAGTGATTAAGTATCAGTTTTCTGTACTTTCTTGCTGTACTTATCTGTTTTCCACCTAAACGCAGATTTTCCAGCATTTAGTGTGATTTAAAAGCTTGTTTTTTTCACATATTGTACTTATTTGACTGCCTGCACTTTTAAAAAGTTGTTTTTTGTTTAAATAATTTGTTTAACTGTTGTAGGCTACACATTAAAGTGTGATAGCCTTTTCTGATCGTTTGTAGTCATTTAAAGCTGTTTTAAATGTATTTTTTTACTGGTTTTGCCTTATCTTTTCAAAAAAACAAAAAAACAAAAAACAAAAAAAAATTCCTTGTTTTCCATCTTTCTAAGCTAGTATAGTCCAGTTTTTAGGCTAGTGCTGAATTCAGGGCTGTGATACTAGTTTCTGAGTTGCCCATATCTAACTTGGATAGAAGGAAGTTTCTCTGTTCACCTGTGAGAGACAGGAGCTTTGAGCAACCTATCTGTCCCTGGAGGAGTGGTTCCAACCCAGAAGTTAGTAGTTTATTGGCCATTTTGGGCTAATTTCTATCTCTTTCATTTCCCTACTATAAAAACTGCGTTTGCATGGTTTTGTGCACCGGGCAGTGCCGGTTAGCTACAGTTAAATTATTTCTGGCTCCACTAAGTCTCCTCTTCAGTTTTTCTCTGGAAACTAGTCTAACTCTCAACCTAAGTACTCAAAAAGCATCATACAGCCCAGCACTTGCTCAGACCTAATAGCAAGCACTAATATACCCTGACACTGATTGCCCAGCAGGGCAAGGCTCTTTATTCACCCCTCACCAACCAAGCGACTAAGCAGCTCACCCTACTATTCAGGCATGACCAAAGGGCAACTTCAGGTGCACTCTCCAGTCCAGCTGGTGAATCTGGGTATCCTGAGGCAATGTTACAATTGCCTCATGTACACAGACAACCCTCTCCTCCTACCACAAAACACTAACATATGTGAGAGTTGCAATTATACAGCCAAACTGGAAGCTAAGCTGTCTCCACCCAAGACTGGAACAGACAGTCAAGAGGAGAAAAGGTTAACACTTGCACCACAACTCCAGTCGCACACAGGCCTACTAAAACAGCACTGGCAAAAAATACACATAAATACACAAAATCATACTTGGAGGCTCTAAATAAAAATCTGCAAAAGCATCAGAGACCTCCAAAGCAGACACCCAAACAATCTGCACCTCCCGTCACAAACCAGACAACACATAAAACACAAAATCAGTGTGCCGCACAATCACAGCCCTTAAGGCAAAATAACATACCTAACACACTAGTAATAGATGACTCTATAGTCAGGTACACTGACATCCCACTCACTAGGCTGGACAAGCAGAAGGTTACTGTTAGCTGTCTGTCGGGAGCCAGAATCTGTCACTTAATGCAAGCACTCAGGTCACTCCAGAACAAGTACAAATATGACTCTGTCATTGTTCATGTTGGTGTGAATTACCTGAGATGTACCTCCCTGGACTACATGAAAAGAGACATGGAAGAGCTCTCTGATCATGTAGCCCAGGCTGGTATGACCCTGACCCTGAGCAGCATCCTGCCCTCACCAAGAATGATACCTCAGTATAAAGAAAAAATTATCAATTTCAACAATTGGCTAAGCTTCTGGTGTCATTCAAAGGGGATCCAGTGTCTGTCAGCCTGGATGACATGCTCGACAAGCCACATTGCTATGCAAGAGATGGCTTGCACCTGTCACCCCTAGGCTTTCGAATACTGGCCAAGGCTCTTTCTACCCTCATAGTGCCTTTTTAGGCAAGGCTCAAAAGTCAAATCCACCTCCACAAACAGCACAAGTAACAAAAAACTGAGGGTTATGCTACTTAATGCCAGGAGTTTAAATCTCAAAATGCATGCGCTTGAAGCACTCCTCAGTATGGAGAACATTGACATCTGTGCAGTAACTGAAACCTGGTTCAAGGCTCCAGAGGGCACCCCAGCACTACTGGGCTACAACTCATACCACACGTTTTGGCCACAGAACATGGACCGAAACACAAATGGAGGGGGTGTATCCATATTCATTAAGGATACCTACACCTCCAGGTTAGTGGCGCAGCATGATACCTCTGAGATCATCCATGTGCAACTAACATTGGACAAATCTGCAATGCAAATTGTGGCCTGCTACAGATCACCCACCATGACTCAGGACCACCACTCCACCTTTCTAGAGACACTGGAAATCATGAAGGTCCTACCGAATACCCTTGTATTGGGCGATTTCAATTACTCTACCATTCACTGGGAAAACTACTCAAGTACAAATTCCCAGGCCCAGCGCTTCCTGGAGTTCATCAAATCAAATGCCCTGGATCAGCTGGTAAACTCCCCTGCTAGAGGTGAAAACATATTGGACCTGGTCATCACCAACATGGGTGAAAGGTATTCTACACCGGAGGTCAACCCGTCACTGGTTAGATCAGACCATAAACTAATCACTCTGGATGTCAACATCCCACCACCACCCCCAACTAAGGAAAACACAGTAAACAACTTTTCTAATGCAAACTTCACCTTACTTAAGACAGAGGTGGTACGTTTCACAGCCCCCACGCTAAAGGATAACCCTGCCCAAGATGCAGAAACCTTTTCAAAATCCACTCTATGAGCACCTATAAGGATGCATGCATTGTGCCATCCCTAGCAAAACCAAGACTCACTCCTCTAAGAGAAGGAAACTAGTTTGGTGGACCCCTGCAATAAACAGGCTATACAATACAAGGAGGAAACTAGTTCAGAAAAAAAGCAAATCTCAAGAAGGAAAGACATCCCTGATTAGTATCAGTAAAAAACTAAGGTTCCTCCTGAAATTATCCAAGGCTAACTTCGAAAGAAAAATAGCCAAGGATTTAAAAGATAACCACAAAGCCTTCTTTAACTATGTTAAGAATCTAAGTGGCAACTCACAGATATGCACTGAACTAGTGCAAAATAGCACAAAATATACTGAACCTACTGATCTTGCCAACATCCTGGCAGATAGATTCAGTGCAAACTTCACCCCCCTCTCACATCCAAAAGGGCCTACAATAATACCAGAAAAGTGTAGTGTCCCAAACATCACAGACGCACAGGTGAAAACAGCCATTTCAAAAGCCAAAAACACAGCGTCAGTGGGACAAGATGGTGTCCCAGGCTGCGTCTTGCATGAACTACAGAATGAACTAATAGCCCACCTAAACACGCTGTTCAACCTCAGCCTCTCCACAGGCTAAGTGCCCATAGAATGGCGCACAACAATGGTTATTCCTCTCCACAAAGGAGGGGCCACAACTGACCCTGGTAACTATCGCCCCATAAGCCTGACTAGCCTGGTCTGCAAGGCTATGGAGTGCATCATCATGGAACTCATTAAAAAAGATATTGGGAACCTCCAAACACTTGACCTGACCCAGTTCGGCTTTGTTAAGGGCAGATCATGGCTACTAAACCTGGTTGACTTCTTCGAGACAGTCACCAAGGCCATAGATGAGGAAAGGTGGTTCACACAGCCTACCTTGACCTCGCCAAGGCTTTTGACACCATTCACCACTCGGGTATTACAGAAAGACTCATCAGCCTGAATATAAACCCCTACGTCTTGAGATGGGCTGCCAACTGGCTTACAGACAGAACTCACACGGTAAGAACAGCGGGCTCCAGGTCCGACTCTAAACCAGTCACAAGTGGTGTCCTGCAGGACTCGGTCCTGAGACCCCTACTGTTTGGCATATACTTCTCAGAAGTACAGGCAAACACAGGAGGACTGTGGCTAACCAAGTTCACCGATGACTGCAAACTGGGAGCCATAACTGACTCTCCAGCTGACACAGACATCCTCCAAAAGGGGATTACTGTGATGGACACCTGGTGTCAAAGTCATGGCCTCAAGCTAAATTCCAAAAAATGCATAGTCATCCCATTTGGGAAAAACAAAATACCCACGAATTACCACATAGGTGGCAGCCCTCTTAATACAGAAGAGGTAGTAAGAGATCTGGGGACCCAGGTAGATAGTAATCTCTCCTTTGACAATCATATTGTCAAAGTAGTTAAGTAATCCTTCTAGGTGGCCCATCTAATTACTAAAGAGTTCGCATCTAGAAATAAAGAGGTTATAGTGCCCCTTTACTAGTCACTCATTAGACCCATCATAGAGTACAATGCCCCATTTGGGATGTACCTCACAAGACACTTCCAACAGTTGGAAAGACCACAAAAGTACCTCACCAAGAGGATTACTGGCCTGAAATATATGTCCTATGCAGCCTGACTGAAAAAACTCTGGCTGTACTCAGTGGCATATCGCTTACTCAGAGGTGATCTCTGCCTAACTTACAAAGGCACTTCCAACTCAGAATTGATGGACATGCTCCACCTAAAGAAATCCAAGTCACTACGAGCCACACGCTCTAGTGAGCTAAACCTCACCACAACAATAAATAGAACATGCTGGAGGGATAGATTCCTGTCACAGAGACTCCCCATGCTTTGGAACAAAATTCCAAATTACATCAGGCAGAGCCCCTCACTAACACTCTTCAAGAGAAACCTTGATGAGTGGATGGGTAACAGAAAATACACCCCTGGGATCACTTCATTGGCTCTGCTTGACAGAGGATCAGTTAATTAATCAATGGGGCGGTGAAAGCCGACACACTCTGGCTAGGCTTATAAATGCCCTTGTGCAGATAGCCTAGTACCTACCTATGAACCTATATATATAATTGATCATGCAGATATTTGGTATGTTCTCTCTACTGCTGCCTGAAATTTTCCTGGTTGATAGTAGTCTGTCATTCGACACCCATGTAGCTAAAGTAGTTAGGAAGACCTTCTACATTGCCCACCTTATCATGAAGGGATTCTCATCTAGATCAAGGGAGGTCATAGTCTCCCTTTACTCATCACTCATCAGACCAATGATTGAGTACAATGCCCCATTCGGAATGTATCTGACCCGACACTTGCAGCAGCTGGAGAGGCCACAAAAGTTCCTCACCAAAAGGATAAAGGGTCTCAAAAATCTGTCCTATGCTGCCCGACTGAAAGAACTCCAGCTCTATTCAGTCGCACGCTTGCTCAGAGGTGACCTTTGCCTAACATACAAGGCCATGTCAAACCCAGATTTGATGAATATGCTTCACCTCAAAAAATCTAGATCCATCAGAGCCACAAGGGCGGGAGACTTAAACCTTGACACGGCTATTAATAGGGCGTGCTGGAGGGATAGATTCATCACCCAAAGACTCCCTATGCTGTGGAACAAAATCCCGGTACATGTGAGGCAGAGCACCTCGCTGGCCTTGTTCAAGAGAAATCTTGACCAATGGATGGGAGATCGCAGATATACCCCAGGGATTACCTCAGTGTCACTGCTCGACAGAGGCACAGCAAAATAATGGGTATAGTTCCCCATACTAAAGGGGTGGCATAAGCCACAAAACGATGGGCTAGGCTTGTAAATGCCCTCGGGCAGATAGCCTAGTATGAACCTATGAACCTATGAACCTATGAACCTATGAAAGATACATAATTGCTATCCTAAAATCTTGATGCACTATGTGAATATTTGCCTGTTAAACTTTTTGTAAACTTTGTTCTATTTGTGGAGCTTTTCTCCCCAGGCCTCCGCTGAAAAAGAACCTGTGTCCAGTCGGACCTTCCTGGTAAACAAATATTAAATAAAAAATAAATAAATCCTTCCTTAAGTTTTAACGTTCCCTTTCTGGTATCCTGTGCACTCTGTAGTGCATGTTTATGATATTCCTTCCAATACATTCATTTTCTACTATTTAACAGACCACTCCATCCTGAGCAAAGTTTGCTCCTAACCAATGCTCCTAACAAAAGAATAATTGATTTTTCACCACATGTCCATTCTATATCTTCCTCTCCAATATCAAATAAACAAAATTCCCAACAGGTTGGAACAGATTTCACAAAAGAATTCTCCCATTCTCTTATGATGTCATTCCAACATGACTAAATGGTAGTACTCAGTCAGAACACGTGAATATTCCCTGCCTTAAAGCTGTTGCATCTCCAACACCTCTCTTCATCAATGTCAAAAACTCTGAACCACCTATGCAGCCATCCTATATGGTGGGCACATATGCTAGGTAAAATTTGTAAAGAATGACTCCTACACTAATAGCACATGTCCAGACTTCATCAGTAAGTGTGATTTATCTCCATATCTATCCACTTTTGTGCCACACGTATGTCTTATCAAAATTTTATAAAGCTTACTACATATCACTTTCTGAATTCAGTATGGTGCTGCTCCAGAAACAAATGGCTCAGGTAGAACAGCTCCCTCTAATTGCTTCTCTCCTATGCCAAGTTAACTGCTCAGACTGGTGCCATGCACCTCTAGATAGCTTATATTTCAGTTTCCCCTCCACAAGCACTGTACCATGTTCCTCTGTTCTAGCTTTTAAAACAGCTATTTGCAACAGCCTGTCTGCATGTGCAGCATTCAGTTTTCAGACTTCCTCTTGACATTGTAAGTTCCCCAGGTTATCCTCTCTATTTCTAACCTGTTTGCCTTCCTCCCTTCTGCAATTACCTTCGGAAAGTAACCTTTTAAGAGCACTTTTAATTGCAAGCCACTAAATCAGTTAAGATAAACCACTCTCCACTATATTCCCACTGATTTCCAAAAGCTCCTTAATTATACGACAGACTTCCATACATATCCCAGGTTCCTGCCAGACGGTTTTCATTTCCACCCAACTTTACAAAACTGATCCCATGCGAATCAATAACATCAATATAACATGGAAGGGATCAGATGTGCACGTTTCACAAACTGTAAAATTCTTTACCTGCAACACCTCCTCACCTCTACCTAGAAATGTATTCAACCTACTAGCCTGTTTCCTCTTATTCCTAAAAATAGTGTTAGCAGTCTGTCCTTGGATGATGCAACCTCCATATGCTGATCTACCTAAATATATCTAGCCAATTAGAAACTCTAGCCAATTAGAAACAATATTTGGCATTCCCTTCTCGAATTGCAAACTTCCCATCCTTCTGCCTGTAAACCACCAAACTGAAATCTCCCTATATTTCATCAAACAGAAGGAGAATATAGATAACCTTTGTTCATGAAAACTTTGGAAAAAATCAGGAGAATCAGAATTAGGACCATACAGAGTTCCTATTTTCCATTCTTGCACCCTATATTTAAGCATAACATTACTCATCTCCCCCGAAATCTTCCTTCTTAGCAATACCTTAATCAACAAACCCCTCCTCAACAAAACAATCACATCCCCTTTTCTGACCACCTCTTACCATAATGCAACCCACCAAAAGCATATCTTCCTACCTCTTTTCTATTCAGTTTAATTTCCTGGAGCAAGAAATTATTAGCTCCCATTCTTATCCCATTCTTCTCAACTTGTTCTGTATCCTAACTCTTTAATTGGGTGGCAAATACTGCCTACATTCCATGTAATGATATTTAAATATAAACTATCCTCTTCATCTGAAGCCAGGTATTATTTTTGTTCCAACCCCCCATTGCTAGGCTAGTTCCATCAGGACATTTGGACCACCAAGGATTTATGCCTGGTTTCTAGAACAAAAGTCGAGTTGTGATAGTAGAAAATGCAGGCAGAAAACATGGGGTGCTCCTCTGTTATCACTACTACTCCTGTAAAAAAAAAACACTATAGACCCCAGCCCCTATCTAGCCAATAAGTAAGTTGAATTATCCAGTAAAAAATAAAGAACTACTGTGCTGGTAAAGTAAGGGATTAAACTATTTAACACAGTCCATTCAAAAACTAAACCCAAACATAAAACAGAACATTCATTAAAACATGTGGGATCATAATTCACCTTTGACAAAAAGTCCTCCTCCATTCAACCTTGCACTATTAAATGTGATATGCAGTTAACACAGAAAATATGCATTAGAACAGGAGACATTAACTAGAGTTTACTTTTACGGCTTAAATAGCATATCTTAAGGCATTGATAACAGTCCTACTGACCCTCCACTCAGTGTCCTAACACAACATTGACTCATAGAATTAGATTTTAAGGTGTTCAGAAATGTTGCTCCCTAGTAGCAGTGAATGTTTATTGCTAACTTTATTTTTACTGATTCTGCTTAGAAGGACATATCTCTTGTATTATAATTTTGTTTCTATTGTTGCTACCAAGAAAATGGAAATGTATTGTTGCTACCTTTATACATTGTCTCAGTGAATGTCTTGTGTAACTTGACCGCACTTGCTTGGCTTGTGCTAACTATTATTTCTCTCCTCTGCTTTGTCTATTTTCCTCCCTTAAGTTACCCTGCTCCTCTTGTGCTTCCAACACTAAGGACCCTCTCCAAATACCAGCGGGCTCACCTCTCAGCCTTAAACTTCCTGCATCCCCTCTCAAGGATACAAGAAAAGTATGTTTACTGTCTAACTACTGTCAGTTATTTCTATACCATTGTACCATTGCTATAGGTGCCAAAACACGTTCTGAGCCAGGACAGCCAGCAGCCTCTACCACCCTGTCTTTAGTACCTTAACACTCACCCTCCCCTCTACCGTCTATACATAACTCCCCACCCTAGCTCTCACTCTTCCCCTGTCTTTAATACAGCTACCTCCCTCACATATCTACCTGCAATACAAACCTGTCCACTAGGTGGCACCCTTCTCATAATCTCATCTCATTCTTATCCACCTGTTTCTATATTACTTACCTTATTTTCTGTATTCCCAGACCTGCTTTTTAGCTCCTCTAACTACACCCTATACTATACTATCTATTCTATATTACTTACCTTATTTTCTGTAGACCCAGACCTGCTTTTAGCTCCTCTAACTACACCCTATACTATACTATCTATTCTGTATTACTTACCTTATTTTCTGTAGTCCCAGACCTGCTTTTTAGCTCCTCTAACTACACCCTATACTATACTATATATTCTATATTACTTACCTTATTTTCTGTAGTTCCAGACCTGCTTTTTAGCTCCTCTAACTACACCCTATACTATACTATCTATTCTATATTACTTACCTTATTTTCTGTAGTCCCAGACCTGCTTTTTAGCTCCTCTAACTACACCCTATACTATACTATCTATTCTATATTACTTACCTTATTTTCTGTAGTCCCAGACCTGCTTTTTAGCTCCTCTAACTACACCCTATACTATACTATCTATTCTATATTACTTACCTTATTTTCTGTAGTCCCAGACCTGCTTTTTAGCTCCTCTAACTACACCCTATACAATACTATCTATTCTATATTACTTACCTTATTTTCTGTAGTCCCAGACCTGCTTTTTAGCTCCTCTAACTACACCCTATACTATACTATCTATTCTATATTACTTACCTTACTTTTTGTAGTCCCAGACCTGCTTTTTAGCTCCTCTAACTACACCCTATACTATACTATCTACTACTACCATTTCTAGGTTCTCTCATAACTGTTCTTACCCACTTCTGACTTATCCAACTTACCTTCTGTAGCCAGTACTGCTGATTGTTTCTTCTATGGCTACTTCTTTACCTGTCTCTACCCACTCCGTTTGCCCTGTGGGTTCACTCCACTCCCCTCCCTACCCCCATTTCCCACCTACCCCCTGGGGTCCTATACTTATACTTACTAGCCACACCCCTTCCTCCTCCCAGTACTCTAAGAAAATATTTTTATTTGCTCATCTACTTCCACTTCATCCTTCTCAAACCACTCCCCTTCATCTCCTACCACACCCCTCCCCTCCCCTCATCCACACCTACTATACTTCCATACCTACAAGTAAAACAACTACTATCTTATCCATTTAAACGGATAAATTATACTCTACTACTCATTTCCAACTACTTCTCATACTTATACTACTTCCACCTTTCACTTTTGCCTACATACTCTCCTCCTATGAAGCCCCATTAGTTCCATACTTTCACCACCCTAATAAACAAACCAGCTCTCTGTATCTACCCATCCTCTTTAACCATGCTAACATAACAAATACTCTCAGCTACCTGCTAGCAAAATATCACAGAATACACCACATTAGATATAACAACCTCAATCCCAAGAAATCCCTACTCACAAATAGCAAACACCCAAATCCAAACTATCTCAAACAACTCCACTCATTAAAAGATGGAGACATTCACCCAAACCCAGGCCCAACAACAACCCCAATCTCTCTCCCCAACCCCAACTAATCCACTAATTTTTCCATCACTAAACAATCTAATTCACTCCTTGTAGCTCATCTTAATATTCAAAGCATTAACAGTAAAATTGCTGAACTACATGCCCTCTTAGAGGTCTACTCCTTTGACATTCTTTGTTTAATGGAACCATGGCTAAAACCTGCAAACAAAGACAATGAAATCATCCTACCAGGGTACAATATCCTAAGACTCGACCGTGTAGCCAAAAAGGGTGGGGGGTTTCTATTCTATTTAAATCAGGATTACAATTAACCACTTATGACTCTAAACCACCACTTATTACCAATGCAGAAATTCTCATATCCAAACTTCAACTTAACAATGCCAAAGCCATCTATATTATTTGTATCTATCTATCCCTCGGTAATAACAATACCACCACAGAAAATATCCTTTGCTGACTATCTCAACACCTGCCCCAAGAAACTATAATCCTTGGCGATATAAACATTGATTGGAATTGCTGTAGCAGCAGCCACCGTACCACCCACATCAACCTTTATGGTTTTTCCCAAACCATTACCTCCCCCACCAGGATAAACAAACACAATAAGAAGGAAAGCACATTAGACTGGATTCTGATAAATAACCATCCCCAAATATATGAATCTGGAACCCTTCCTGATGACATAAGTGACCACTCACTTACCTACATCATCAGGCATAAAACCTGTGATCCCATTCCTACCACTGTCAGGAATATCAGATCCAAAAAGAACTTTAACCCTGATCTCTTCCAAAAGGAACTAAGAGCTTGCAATTGGTCTCCCTTTAGATACCTCCCTCTGGAAGAAGCTGTTAAATACTTTAATTCTAACGTCTTAGCCATTCTTGATCACCATGCACCAACCCGTTCAATTAGAATCAGGACCAAATCCGCCCCTTGGCTTTCTATAGAACCTAAACATAAAATCCATCTCAGAAATAAATACAGGGCCAAATGGAGAATGACTGAAAACCCTGTAGACCAACAACATTTCAGACAGCTAAGAAATAACACTAGGAAAGCTATACTGTCTGGTAAAAGAAACTACTACCTTCAATTTCAGAAGGCTAACCATAATAACCCACAAAGTTCTGGGCGTGCATCAACCAATTACTACATCCAGGTCAATCCATTGCACCAAACCCACAAAACACAGACCAGGAAAATCCCATGCATACTGCCAATGCCTTCAATTCCTTTTTTACTGACGCTATTCATACACTAGCCAGTCAGTTATCACCCAATAATTTTACTTAAAATAAATAACATACATAATAGAACAGAGTCTAGTGAACAGAAATGGATTTTGTGCTTTCAAGCTGATAAACCTCCTGGTTTAAACAACAGAGTTTCCCTGAAACTCTTCCTTAAAGCATGGCCATTAAAGCATTGATCTCTCTTTTAATATTTTATCATATATGTTTCAATAGTCCATCTTTTATTTTTTTTTATTATTTATTTTTTACTATTGTATTTGTTATCATTTTTAAGTACATATTGTTCATTTAGTCTGTTTTATTCAATTTTTTAATGATCTATATATTCTACAGATGTATTTTATAGGTTCATAGGTTCATAGGTAGATACTAGGCTATCTGCCCTAGGGCATTTATAAGCCTAGCCAGAGTGTATTTGGCTTCTGCCTCCCTATTAGATTACCCTACTGTGCCTCTGTAAAGTAGGTCACAGAAGGTACCCTTTTAAGATTAGTTTACTGTGCCTCTATCTAGCAGGGACACAGGAGAGATCCCAGGGGTGAATTTGCGATTTCCCATCCACGAGTCCAAATTTCGCTTGAAGAGGGTCAGCGAGGGGCTATGTCTAACATGAATTGGGATTCTGGTCCAGAGTGAGGGGAGCCTTTGGGAAATGACTCTGTCCCTCCAGCATGTCCTATTTATTTTTGTGCTGAGGTTTAGGTCCCTGGAGCATGTAGCTCTAAGGGACTTGGATTTTTTGAGGTGGAGCATGTCCATTAATTCTGGGTTTGACATGGCCTTGTACGTCAGGCATAGATTGCCTCTGAGTAGGCGGTAAGCAACTGAGAAGAGCTGGAGTTTCTTTAGTCAAGCTGCATAGTTTGTAGCACATGATCCTCTTGGTGAGGTACTTTTGGGGTTTCTCCAGTTGCTGCAGGTGTCAGGTAAGGTACATCCCAAAAGGGGCATTGTATTCAATTATGGGCCTGATGAGTGACAAGTAGAGGGGCACAATGACCTCTCTTGATCTAGATGCGAACCCTTTCGTGATAAGGTCGGCTATATAGAAGGTCTTTCTAACCACTTTGGCAATGTGATTATCAAAGGAGAGATTACTATCTACGTTGGTCCCCAAATCTCTAATTACTTCTTCCGTACTTAATGGATTACCACCTATGTGGTAATTTGTGGGCACCTTGTTTTTCCCAAAGGGGATGACTATGCACTTTTTAGCATTTAGCTTGAGGCTGTGGCTCTGGCACCAAGCATCTGTCAATGTGAGACCCTTTTGGAGGATGCTTGCGTCGGCTGGAGATTCGATTATGGCCCCCAGTTTGCAGTCATCTGCGAACTTTGTCAGCCATAATCTCCCTGTGTTAGCCTGAACCTCAGAGAAGTATGTACCGAACAAGAGAGGTCCCAGAACTGAGCCCTGTGGGACGCCACTTGTAACTGGTTTGGATTTGGACATGGTACCTGTGATTCTGACCATGGGGTTCTATCTCTGAGCCACTTTGCAACCCATCTTGTGATATAGGGGTTGATATTTAAGCTGGTAAGCTTATTTATGATTCCCGAGTGGGGTATTGTGTCGAAGGCTTTTGCGAGGTCCAGGTAGGCTGTGTGGACTACCTTGCCCTCATCTATGGCTTTGGTAACTGTTTCAAAGAAATCAACTAGGTTTAAGAGGCAAGATCTGCCCTTAACAAAGCCGAATTGGGTAGGGTCCAGTGTCTGGAGGCTCCCAATGTCTTTGTTTATGAGTTCCATGATAATACGCTTCATAGCTTTACAGACCAGACTAGTCAGGCTTATGGGGTGATAGTTTCTGGGGTCCGTTGTGACACCACCTTTGTGGAGTGGGACCACTGTAGCTGTACGCCATTCTTTCGGTACATATCCTGTAGTAAGGCTAAGTTTGAACAGTGACTTAATGTGAGGGTTTAGTTCTTCTTGGAGCTCATGTAAGACATAGCTTGGGACACTGTCCGGTCCCATAGATGCTGTGTTTTTTGCTTTGGAGAGGGCAGCTTTCACCTGTGCATCTATGATGTCAGGGAGGTTACATTCAGTTGGGATAGGCATTTGCTCCTTTGGGGGGGAAGGGGGGGAGAAGCTTGCGCTGAATCTGTCTGCCAGGATGTTGGCTATGTCTGTAGGTGTGGTATATTTTGTACCATTATGCAACAATTCAGAGCATATCTGGGAGTTTCCACCCATGTTTCTGACATAACTAAAGAAGGCCTTGTGATTATCTTTAGTGTCTAGGGCAATTTTTCTTTCGAAACTGGCCTTTGATGATTTTATGTGGGATCGAAGTTTCTTGCTAATACTGAACAGAGATGCCTTCCCTTTTTGGGATTTTGCTTTGTCATGTAGTAGCTTCCTCCTTCTGTTGTATAGCTTATTTATGGCCGGGGTCCACCAGACAGGTCTCCTGTTTTTGGAGGAGTGAGTCTTGGTTTTATTTGGGATAGCACGATCCATGCATTCCTGCAGATGCTCTTAGAATGCATTTGTAAAGGATTCTGCGGATTGGGCTGTATTATCCTCTGGCCCAGGGGCTTTGAAGGATTCCACCTCAGTTTTGAGAAGTGCAAAGTTGGCTTTGGAGAAATTCTTTACAGTGATTTCCTTGGCTGGGGGTGGGGATGGGATATGGATGTCCAGGGAAATTTGTTTATGGTCTGATCTTACCAATGAGGAGTTTACCTCTAGTGTGGAACATAGAGTCCCCATGTTGGTGATGACCAGGTCCAATATGTGTTTCCCTCTTGTGGGAGTGGTGACCAGTTGTTCCATTGCATTAGATTTTATAAATTCAATGAACTGTTGGGCGAGGGTGTTTGGGCTTGAGTAGTTTTCCCAGTCAATGTTTGGGTAGTTGAAGTCACCCAATAACATAGTGTTTGGAGAGACCTTCATATAGTCCAGTGTTCTCAGGAATGCCAAGTGGGGTTCCTGTAATAGGGAGGGTGTTCTGTAGCAGGCTACAAACTGAAAGGCAGTTTTGCCCGCTGTTAGTTGCACATGGATGGTTTCCAATGCTTCGTGCAGTGCCACTAACCTGGAAGTGTAGGTATCTTTGATGAATATAGATACTCCCCCTCCTTTTGTGCTTCGGTTCGAGTTTTGGGGCCGAAACGCATGGTATGAGTTATAACCTGGTAGTGCTGGGGTGCTCTCAGGAGCCATGAACCAGGTTTCTGTTACTGCACAGACATCGATTTTCTCCATACTGAGGAGAGTCTTGAGTGCGTGCATCTTGAGGTTTAGACTTCTGGCATTGAGTAGCATTACCTTTAGTTTTTTTATCTTTGGGTTGTCTATGGAGGTGGGTTTGTCCTTTGAGCCTTGCCTAAAAAAGGCACTATGGGGGTGGCAAGAGCCTTGGCCAGTATACGAAAGCCTAAGGGTGACAGGTGTAAGCCGTCCCTAGTGAAGCAACGTGGCTTGTCGAGCATGTTATCTCAGGCTGACAGACACTGGATCCCCTTTGAATGACACCAATACTTTAGCCAGTTGTTGAAACTGATCATTTTGTCTTTATACTGTGGCATCATTCTTGGTGAGGGCAAGATGCTACTCAAGGTCAGGGACATACCAGCCTGGGCTACATGGTCAGAGAGCTCCTCTATGTCTCTTTTCATGTAGTCCAGGGAGGTACATCTCAGGTCATTCACACCAGCATGGACAATGACGGAGTCATACTTGTACTTGCTTTGGACTGACCTGAGTGCTTGCGTTATGTGGCGGATCCTGGCACCCGACAGGCAGCTTACAGTGACCTTCTCCTTGTTCAGTCTGGTGAGTGGGACGTCAGTGTGCCGGACAATAGAGTCCCCTATAACAAGTGTATTTGGTGTGTTGTTTGGCCTTATGGGCTGTGACTGTGAGGCACACTGATTTTGTGAGATATGTGATTTGTGGGTATTGTTGAGGGGTGGCTGTTGCTTGGATATCTGCTTAGGAGGTCTTTGCTGTTTAGGCAGATTTTTATTTAGAGCCTCCAAGTATGTTTTTGTGTGTTTATGTATTGGGTATACAGATGCAATAGGTCTGTGTGAGACTGGATTTGTGGTGTGGGTGGTTACCTTTTCCTCCTGACTGACTGTGCCAGTCTTGGGTTGAGAGAGCTCTGCCTCCAGTCTGGCTGTGTAACTGCATCTCTCACAAGTATTAGAGTTTGTTGGAAGGAGGAGCGGGTTGTCTGTGTACATAAGGCAATTGTAACATTGCCTCAAAATTCCCAGATTCACCAGCTGGACTGGAGAGTAACCTTGAAACTGACCCTTGGACATACCAGATTAGTATAGGGAACTGTTTTTTTTACTGATCAGATTAGGGAAGGGAACTGATTTTTCACTTGATCAGGAAGTACCAATCGGGAGCCTAATACTTATGAGAAGTCAAGGAGGGTGTAGTGCTTTAGTTAGTTAGTGTTTCCTTATAAGAGCTGAGCAAGTGCAGGGCTTTAGAAAGAGAATAGAGTGATTACTTTGAGAGTTTGAACAGTTCTAAGGGAAAAAGTGAAGAGCAGACTTTGTGGAGCCTGGAATAGTTTAAACCTGTTTAGGCGACACTGCCCGACGCTGCTCAGTGCGCAAAACCGTGCAAAAAGAGAGTTGTAGGGTTTTATCACATGGCTTTTAGCTAAGATGCACATTTTATCTGATTTTTGATTGGATGTTTTAGTGTTTAAAAATTTAACTGCTATTCTATCTTTGTTGGTCTGATGAAGTGGATGTTATTCCTAGAACGCGCTTAACTACTACAATAAAGGACATATTGATTTTCACTGCTGTGTGGAACCAGATTATTTTTCTTTTTCTTGTATTCTCTGTTTTTTGCATCTGATTCCTTATTTGGTTCAAGGACTGTTTTTGTTTAGTAATTTTACTTTACCTACCTACAATAAAACCACACCCCCTCCATTTCTTCTCCAACCAGTCCCAACAACCCATATTTTTGCCCTAATCCAAAAACTGAAACCATGCTCTCCTTCAGCAGACCAACTACCTGCTGAATACCTACAGAAATCTGCCAGATTGATTGCTTACCCCATCTCCATTCTGATCAATAGCACTATTAGTGAAAGTCACATCCCTAGCATCTGGAAAGTCTCCCATATTATCCCCTTCACAAACGTGGAAACTCCACCGAATTCTCCAACTATCATCCCATAGCTCTTCTTTCTCCTTTGGCAAAGATCATGGAGAAATGCATCCATAGGCAATTGCTAGACGACCTAATCCATAATAACTTGCTTTCTAGCTGTGAACATGGTTTCAGACCTTCCCATAGCACTACCACTGCCCTCTTTTCCTTTACAGATTGTATTAACAAAAACCGTAACTGCAATTTGCTCTCTGCAGCACTATTTATCGATCTGTCCAAAGCAGTTGATATGGTAAATCATCAAATTCTGATAGATTTCCTCAAATCCCTGTCCTTACATGCACTCTCTATCAAATGATTCCAATCCTACTTAGATAAACAAAAACAGGCTGTGCTTTGGCACAACACTCTATCTACTCACCTACCAGTTAACCTCAGTGTACCTCAAGGGTCCATATTAGGACCTCTCCTTTTCTCCATATTTATCAATGACCTTCATCTAGCAATCCCCCATGCTACTTACATACAATACACAGATGATTCCACACTTGTATGCTCCACTACAATGACCTCTGAACTTCACTCCCTTACCCAAAAAGTATTTAACACTGTTGAACAATGGATCACTCACCATTGCCTTCTCTTAAACCCCATAAAAACTAAACTCCTCCTTTTCAATCCCAGTCTTGAGTCCTCTCCCATAGATTTTTTTGTTTCATCCACTAATGGTAGCATTATATCACTCGACGTAACTACCAAGCTACTTGGTATCACCATTGATAACAACCTTACCTTTGACATACACATCAACAACACTATTAAATCTATCAACAAAAAACTTGGCTCTCTGTACAGAATAAAACCCTTCCTATCACCTACAGCTAGAAATACTATTGCACATACTCATCTAATCTCTACACTCCTCTATGCCTCAACCATTTTCACCAATCTATCTAAGAACAACCTCAATAAATTGGAAACCTCCTACAATAACATAGCCAGATTTGCTACTGGCAATCCATTTAGAACTCACCACTGCTTTAATTTAAAGCAGCTTGAATGGTTGGAACTATAGAATCTGATCAAATACCACCAACTAATCATTGCCCATAAGACTCTTTACCAACCTTCCAATACTCCTACTCTATCCACCATCATCACCTCCTGTCATAATCTGAAGTCCTTATGTTCATCTCAGAAACTTCTAATTAACACATCTAAATCTAACAACAGGGCTGGGGATTCTCTCTTCTCTAATACTGTGGGAAAATTCTGGAATCTCCCACCCAGTGATATTTCCTCACTTTCCTCTTTATCACTCTTCACAAATAGACTGAAACTTTTCCTCAGAACACACTGGTTATGCCCCTGTACTAAACCTGACTAGTTATAACACACTGGTTATGCCCCTGTACTAACCCTGACTAACTATCTACTCTACCCTGATATGCTCTGCCTTCCCTTATCTTTTCATTAACTCTTCTGTCGTCCTTTTTAACAATATTTAACGTCTACACTCTGTCTCATTACTTCCTTCCCTCTTTTACTTATTTGTTAAAAAACTCATTATTACTACTACTGAACATTAAGCTGCCTCTTTCATTATATACTTGGATATGGCATCAGCCTGTATGCCTCCTTTTTTCATTAAGTAATGTACCTACATGCTATTTTGAACCTGTAGTTTACATTGTATTGACATCTGTCCTCTTCAAATTATTTCACTATTAACCTGAATTGTCAGTGTATATACTACTGTAATTGTTTATATTTGTTTGCAATTTTTATGTTATCTGTGTGTCATCGAGCTTATCTTCCCGGACCTCTACTGAAAATGGACATATATCCAGTTAGAATAGCCCGGTCAACAAATGTAAAATAGATAAAATAATAATAAATTTAACTATAAGAAAGTAACTAGATGTCAACCATGTCAAAATAAAATAAAGTTTATTTCTTGAACCATCTTTTAGGAGTTTAACAGTTCTTTCTCTGAAGAGGTATGTCTTTTGCCTGGCAAAGCACTGCATTTCCTTGCAGTTTGCCATTTAAATCATCATATCTGTGACCTTTCTTTTCCTGGGCAACACCCTCCTCAATCTGTTGAGGTGAGATAATCAAATTATGTCCAGACTCAAAAGCTTAACATTCACTACTGGTAGCTGAAATAGCAGAAGAAAAAAATGCCCCCTTTCTAATACTTCAGCATAGGTAAGGAAGAAACTTTGTCCTTTGTAGAACATAACTGTACATCATCAAAACCATCCCTACCCTGCTTGGAAACAGCATCCCATTCTTATGTTCCTGACTGTAAAGCAAACTCATCATGAACACCTAGCATGATGAATGAAGACTACAATGGAGTTGTGTCTGCTGGGGTAGAGGCTTTACTGATTTTACCTGACTTGTTTACAAGCCATCTTTTCAAGTGCTGCAAATCATAAAGGTTGACATAACGATTTTACAATTAAATTTATATATGTGCTGCATACTTGTTTTTCAATATAAACATCATCAGTGCAACACCACTGACACACCAGGGCATATGCCTGGCTCATAACATATTGTGTCCTTTTTACTAACTCCTGTCCAGTTACACTGAGGTAATAGTCAGTTTGCAACACAGGAAGAAAACAAACCCTATCCTGACAGTACAGAGGATTAAGGCTATAAACCACTTCCTATTTGTCCAAGGTTTGAGTAGACTTCTTCCTGTGTGAGCCTAACCAAGTCACTTACTCAGACAGTGTTCCAGACAAGTTGGAATACTGGGATAAGTTCATTAATGGCCCCTTTAACTGCATTACTAGCAACTACTTATGAACCATAGGGACTGTGCATCATTTATTTTTTGTTTTGTTCTACTGGCCCAAAAAGCCTGGGAATGCATTGCATTCTTTAGTCTCACAGAGAGTCTGCAATAATTACTGTTTAAAAGGAAGACAAAAGGAAGCACACAGCATGTCATCATAAACACAGATAGTGTTTACACAACACCCCTCATCCTTGTCATGAAGTCATGCACATGTATCTCTGACAGTGATAACAGTGCAGATGTGCCTGATTGCAGCATGTTGGAACTTGGAATGAGGTGGGGTGAGATTTGTCATGGGATAACCGACTGCCCTTTTCTCTTGCTGTCATATAGTTTACTTTGTACACTTCATTTACATATTGTAGATCCTTTCATAAATCAGATAAGGCAGTGTTGTTACTATATTTTATAGATGCTAATCATATTCCTCACCTGGAGGCTTCCTGTAAGAGTAGTGTGTTTTGTGTTTATGTGTGTGTGTGGGGTGGGGGGTGGGGTGGCTGGAGTAGTGATTCATGATTCCTAGTATTGATGGAAAGAAGAATGTTTGGACAGATCTGTTTATAGTTTAGCAGAAGTTCTTGAATGCGTCTTTGTAAACAAACCTTGAATGTGTATTTATGTGAAATGTTATGCTGGTGTGGTTACGTGCCCATACCTTACACCTGTATGAGTTACATGCAGTTAATACAATGCACATCTGATTACTCAGGATATTTCAAAACACCATATTATGCAAGTGGCACATTCAGTGACTTGAAATGCTAAAGTGAATTTGGGGAATGAGACAGGTAAGAGCTGTCATTTCTGCCGTATTACATGAATAGTGGTGAGGAAATAGTTTAAGAAGTGCACTACTTCACATTAAGACGGTTGCATATTTATGAAAATGGTTTATATGTTTTATCATCTGTGAGCTTAAAATTATGATGTTATCGTTTACAAGTATGATCAGAAAGAATGAGACTTGAGTGTTGAGGTGGTTTGGGGTGGTATTTTCATTTTTTCACCAAGTACAGATTGTGTGCATTATAGGTTCATAGATTCATAGGTAGATGCTAGGCTATCTGCCCGAAGGCATTTATAAGCCAGAATGTGTTGCTTTTTGCCGCCCCCTTAGATTAGTTTCCTGTGCCTCTGTCCAGCAGAGCCACTGAAGGGATCCCTGGGGTAAACTTTCTGTTTCCCATCCACTCATAAAGGTTTCTTTTGAAGAGTGCTAGCGAGGAGCTCTGCCTAATGTAGATTGGAATCTTGTTCCAAAGCATGGGAAGTCTCTGGAACAGGAATCTATCCCTCCAGCACATCCTATTTATTGTTGTGGTGAGGTTTAGATCCCTAGAGCGTGTGGCTCGAGGGGATAAGGCTTTCTTTAGGTGGAGCATGTCCATCAATTCTGGGTTGGACATGGCCTTGTATCTCAGGCAGAAATCAACTCTGAGCAGGTGGTATGCAACCGAGTACAGCTGGAGTTTCTTCAGTCAAGCTGCATAGGGTATCTGTTTGAGGCCAGTGATCCTCTTGGTGAGGTACTTCTGTGGACTTTCCAGCTGTTGCAGGTGTCTTGTAAGGTACATCCCAAATGGGGCGTTGTACTCTATGATGGGTCTGATGAGTGATGAGTAGAGGGGCACAATGACCCCTTTTGATCTGGATGCAAACCTTTTGTGATTAGGTGGGCCACATAGAAGGATTTTCTAACCACTTTGGCAATGTGATTATCAAAGGAGAGATTACTATATACTTGGGTACCCAGATCCCTTATTACGTTTTCCGTATTTAGGGTGCTACCACCTATGTGGTAGTTTGTGGGTACTTTGTTATTTCCAAAGGGAATAACGATGCACTTTTTGACATTTAGCTTGAGGCCATGGTTTTGACACCAGGTATCTGTCTCAGTGAGACCTGTTTTGATGATGTCTGTGTCAGCCAGTGAGTCAATTATAGCCCCTAGTTTTCAGTTGTCTGTGAACTTGGCCAGCCATAGTCCTCCTGTGCTTGTCTGTACCTCTGAGAAGTATATGCTGAACAGGAGGGGTCCTAGGACTGAGCCCTGGGGAATGCCACTTGTAACTGGTTTAGAATCAGACCTAGCTCCTGCAACTCTCACCATGTGGGTTCTGTCCGTGAGCCAATTGGCAACCCATCTTGTGACATAAGAGTTTATGTTCAGGCTGGTGAGTTTGTCTATAATACCAGAATGGGGAATGGTGTTGAAGGCTTTGCAAGGTCTATGTAGGCTGTGTGTACCACATTTACCTAGTCTATAGCCTTGGTAACTGTCTCAAAGAAGTCCACCAGGTTTAGGAGACATGATCTGCATTAACAAAGCCAAACTGGATAGGGTCCAGTGTTTGGAGGTTCCCAATGTCTCTGTTAATGTGTTCCATAATGATGCACTCCATAGCCTTGCAGACCAAGCTAGTCAGGGTTATAGGGCAATAGTTCCTGGGGTCTGTTGTGGCTCCACCTTTGTGGAGCGGAATAAATGTTGCTGTGCACCACTCTATGGTTATGTAGCCTGTGGAGAGGCTGAGTTTAAACAGTGTGTTTAAGTGAGGGGTTAGTTAATCTTTGAGCTCATGTAGGACACAGCCTGGGACACCGTACAGTCCCATTGATGCTGAGTTTTTGGCTTTGGAGAGGGCTATTTTAACCTGAGTGTCTGTGATTTCAGGGGCTCTACATTCTTCTGGTATGGTTATGGGCCCTTTTGGGGGTGAGAGGGGGTGAAGTTTGCACTGAACCTGTCTGCCTGGATGTTGGAAATATCAGTTGGTTCAGTGTATTTTGTGCCATTCTGCACTAACTCCAAGCAGATCTGAGCATTGCCACTTAGATTCTTGACATAGCTAAAGAATGCCTTGTGGTTATCTTTGGCGTCCTTGGCAAGTTTTCTTTTAAAGCTCGCCTTGGACGATTTTATGAGGGATCGTAGTTTCTTGCTGATACTGATCAGCAATGTCTTCCCTTCTTGGGATTTTACTCTTTTCTGTACTAGTTTCCTCCTTCTACTGTACAGCTTGTTTATGGCAGGAGTCCACCAGACTGATTTCCTTTTCTTGGAGGAGTGAGTCTTGGTTTTGCTTGGGATAGCGTGATCCATGCATTCTTGTAGATGCCCATAGAATGCATTAGTAAAGTATTTTGCAACTTGGACAGTGTTATCCTTTAACATGGGGGCTTTGAAACTTTCCACCTCTGTCTTAAGTAACGTGAAGTTTGCTGTTGAAAAGTTTTTTCACAGTGGTTTCCTTGTCTGGGAGTGGGGGTGGAATGTGGATATCCAAAGTGATTTGTTTATGGTCGGATCTAACCAGGGAGGGGTTGTGCTCCGGTGTGGAACACCGGTTGCCCATGTTGGTGATGAACAGGTCCAATATGTTGTCACCTCTGGTGGGAGTGCTGACCAGTTGTTCCAGGGTGTTTGAGTTTATAAATTCTAGGAAATGTTGGGCAAGGGAGTTAGTACTTAAGTAGTTCTCCCAGTTAATGTTTGGGTAGTTGAAATCACCCAATATTAGGGTGTTTGGTAGGACCTTTATGTTATCCAGTGTTTCCAGAAATGTGGAATGGGGGTCCTGGGACATTGTGGGTGATCTGTAGCAAGCTACAATTTGAATTTCAGTTCTGCCCATTGTTAGTTGCACATGGATAATCTCTAAAGCATTGTGCTGTGCCACTAAACTGGAGGTGTGGGTATCCTTGATGAATATGGATACTCCCCCACCTTTTGTATTTCGGCCCAGGTTCTGTGGCCAAAATGTATGGTATGAGTTGTAGCCTGGTAGTGCTGGGGTGCTCTCTGGAGCCTTAAACCAGGTTTCTGTTACTGCACATATATCGATTTTCTCCATACTGAGGAGTGCCTTGAGTGTGTGCATTTTGAGGTTTAGACTTCTGGCATTGAGTAGTATTACCCTTAGATTTATGATACTTGTGCTATTTACGGTGGTAGGTTTGTCTTTAGAGCCTTGCCTAAAGTAGGCACTATGGGGGTGGCAAGAGCCTTGGCCAGTATTTGAAAGTCTAAGGATGACAGGTGCAAGCCATTTCTAGCAAAGCAACGTGGCTTGTCGAGCATGTCATCCCAGGCAGACAGACACTGGATTCCCTTTGTATGACACCAGAAACTTAGTCAATTGTTGAAATTGATAATTTTTTCTTTATGCCATGGTATCATTCTTGGTGAGGGCAGGATGCTACTCAGGGTCATACCGGACTGGGCTACGTGATCAGAGAGTTCTTACATGTCTCTTTTCATGTAGTCCAGGGAGGTACGGCTCAGGTCATTCACACCAACATGGACAATGACAGAGTCATATTTGTTCTTGTTCTGGAGTGACCTGAGTGCTGGTGTTATGTGACGGATCCTGGCACCCGACAGGCAGCTAACAGTAACCTTCTCTTTATTCAGCCTAGTCAGTGGGACATCAGTGTGACTGACTATAGAGTCACCTATTACTAGTATTTTGTGTATGTTATTTTGTCTTGAGGGCTGTGATTGCGTGGCACACTGGTTTTGTGAAGTATGTGTTTCATGGTTTGTGTTTGGGGGTGGAGGTTGCTTGGATATCTGCTTTGGAGGGCTCTGTTGCTTTTGCAGATTTTTATTTAGAGCCTCCGAGTATGTTTTTGTGTATTTACTTGTGTTTTTTGCCGGTGCTGGTTTAATGGGTCTATGTGAGACTGGTGGTGTGATTCCAGTATTTCCCTTCTCCTCTTGACTGTCTGATCCAGTCTTGGGTTGAGAGAGCTTAGCTTTCAGTTTGGCTGTATAATTGCATCTCTTGCATGTATTAGTGTTTGGTAGTAGAAGGAGAGTGTTGTCTGTGTGCATGAGGCAGTTGTAACATTGCCTCAAAATGCCCAGATTCACCAGTTGGACTGGAGAGTACACCTGAAACTGCCCTTTGGACATGCCTGGATAGGTACAGTAAACTGTTTGACTGAATGGCTGGTATGGTCGAATAGAGATCCTTGTCCTTCTGTAGTGTTAGGGTTTATAAGTGCTTGCTATGAGTTTTGAGCAAGTGCCAGGCTGAGAAATGAATGGCTTGAGTGCTTAAGTTGAAAGTTTGTCTAGTTCCAAGGGAAAAAATTGAAGAGGAGACTTTGTGGAGCCGGGAATAGTTATACCCTAGCTAACCGGTGCTGCCCAGCGTGCAAAACTGGGCAAATGCAGCTTTTATAGCAGGGAAATGAAAGAGATAGAAATTAGCCCAAAATGGCCAATAAACTACTACTTTCTGGGCTGAAACCATTCCTCCAGGGACAGATAGGCTGCTCAAAGCTCCCCTCCCTCACAGGTGAACAGAGAAACATCAATCTAGCCAAGTAAGGTATGGGCAAACACAAAGATTTGTAACACAGCCCTGAATTCAGCACTAACCTGAAAACTGGACTATACTAGCTTAGAAAGGTGGGAAACAAGTATATATATTTTTCTCAGAGAATAAAGCAGATACAATCAAAAAAACACTTTAAATGCGCATAAAAAGATGCTTATTGTTATATATCTCAGTTCAGCTTTGTAGTCAATGCCCCTAGTAATACAGTAGGAAGAAACACAAATACAGGAAAAGCAGATGAATAAAGTGCAATTTTTGTGTCATTGGTGATGCTATACAAGTTAAATGTAATTATAGTTCTGGATGTTTTCAATTTTAAAAATCATGGCTGTTATACTGCGATGGACTGAACAGGATAGTATTCTATATATATATATATATATATATATATATATATATATATATATATATATATATATTTATATATATATATATATATATATATATATATGTGCGTGTGTGTGTGTGTGTACTGTACATGTATGTGTGTGTGTGTGTGTGTGTGTGTGTGTGTGTGTCCATGTTTAACTTGTCAGTCACAGACAAAGCTTAATAGACTAGGATTGTTCTATTTATATTTTGCATAATTTTCAAACGTTTATTTTTTTAGACTTTTTAAGCTTGTGTTTCTGAGTGATGGAATCCTGTAAATGGAAGTGGGAGAAGTTATGCTATTAGCTATGCAAATTTCATGACACTTAGCTGTCGGATTTTGGGCCAGATTTGCCTACATTTTAAGAGCCTCTATCCAGATTTTCAGTGTCTGCTGGTTGAATGACATAATAGGAGGACCCAGATCATGCAGAGTCAACTACATCAGCACAAGATTTTGTATGTAATGTGACAACCAGTGCGTCCTCTAGTGGACCAGGATAATTTTCTGGTAACTAGGAATACTTTATAAAGTAGTTAGGTTGTTGAGCTCTGCACCAGATGAAGATGCCATAGGAAAATATAGCTGCAGTAATCAAGCCAGAAGTAAGCCAATGCAAGCACAACCACTGAAAGGTATTGAGGAGGAAAACAGTGTTTACTTCATGTTGCATTCCTTAAATGGTCTGTCACACAGAACAACACCAAGTTTTTTTTGTCTTTCTCAATCTACCCAATGCTGTCAGCTACAGGGGTTAAAGGTTCAGTTTCTTGAATTCGTTTGATTGGTATATACTGCCAAAGTCATTGCATTTAGAGACATTGAGTTTCCGGTAATTACTATGCATCCAGCTTTGGGTGCCTTCCAAATCATCAACAACAGAATTTGCAGTGGGCATATTTTCCTGAGAGAAAGAGAGATACAGGTGCATATCATGTGCCTACCATTTGCACAAAGGGGATATTAAATTCCTTTATATTGTGTTCTCTTAAGAGAAGGATACATATGGAGAATAAAATGGATACAAAATGTAAGCCTGTGGGACACAAGAGGTCACAGGGTAGAAGGAGGAAGAATTAACCCCTTACACTAATGTCCAAGTATCTGCCAAAAGACATAACACAAACCGAGAACAGTACAAGAAGCAACACTGTAAGTCCAAAGGAAATCCAAATGGATGCACTAATCAACTATATCAAATGCCAATGAGCGATTAAGAAGGAGCACAACAGATGAGTAATAATGACCTCTGACCATTAGAATGTCATTTATTATCATAAAAAAGGGTAGTCTCAGTACTGTGCCTAGTGGAAAACCCTGACTGGAAAGGACTATGTACACTTTAGTCCTTCAATATAGAATCAATCTGTGAATCAATAACCTTTTCAATAATCTTATGGATAAATGGAAGGTTAGAGATACAGAAATGTTTGTCAAATAGTTAGAGTCTGTTGTATATTTCTTTATAAGAGCCGTTATCAATGTTCCTTTAAAAACAGGTGAAAACTCCCCAATCTCAAAAGAACAGACAATTTAGCATACACCTGGGCATAGCAGATTAGATTGGGCAATGGTCAGTCTTAACGGGTACAAATTAAACTGCAGGTGGTAGAATGCATCCTTGAAACCAGGTATAAGTTAATTACAATCCATTGACTGAAAGTGAAAACTTCATGCATTCCCCAAGTGATGCCAGCTCAGCTGCAATGAATCGAATATCCATTGTGAGAAAAGTGTTCTGTGGATAAAGAGGCAGGTTGGATTACACAGTTTGTTGACCACCACCAGAATGAGCTTTATTGCTCAGTCTGATACTACATTTTGTATGAGAGATCTCAGCTTGACAGACAGTAGAATGTTTACACAACCGAGAAACAAAATCAACTAAATAAAACAAATAACACAGAACTGGAGCTCCACAAGCTCCTCAGTCCACAAAATTCAAGATCAAAGATATATAAAAAGACTTCTTTATTTGAAGCTAAAAAGGTTAGCGCTTTTGTTTAAAACACTGTTAAACTTCTTCAGGCATAAAAAAATCTTACATCACTTCTTTATATTTACCACCCTTCCATGCCATTGGATACAATAACACATTAATTTAACACCACATTGTCTGGAATACTTTTAAAACTGTATAAATACAAGCATTCTCTTATTAAACATATTGTCATCATGATTCAATTTTCTTCCTTTAGTTTTAATACAGGGGTAATAGAGCTACGCTCATTAATATCTGGCCAACTATCAGCTTGTAATCTCACTTGCCACTTAAGTTCTTTTATTTCTAATTCCACACCCCATGCTTTTTTATCATCCATTGTAACCTGATCAATAGCCATATAGTAAAATTGATGGATTTCATGTTCTTTTGTATGTTTGGCCAAGGCATTGTTAAAGTTGTTTTTTTCTTATTGCATATTCATGTTCATAGATTCTTTGTGATAGCCATCTTTCAGTTTTTTCCTACGTAGAATCCTGAACATAAATTGCACACTGCTAGATAAACAACTCCTTTGAGTTACAATTATATTTGCCTTTTAAGTGATATACTACATTCCTGATCATGAATTCCTGCCCCAGTTTTAACTTGTGACACTACTTACATGTCCCACATCTAGCCATCCCACATTTACTTTTATGTAGCTCTTGTGCCCCATTTTTTAATATTTCTTTAAAGCTTTTTCCTTTATGGTATATTACTATGGGACATTCACCTACTTGCTGCCTAATATAGGAATCTTCCATTAAAATAGACCAATTTTTCTCAAAAATCCATTTTAAACTACTAGTATCCTCACTGTATGTAATAATCAGTGCCTTTGAATATTCTGAATCACTACTTACATCTTCACGTCTCTGCTGTTGGTTGTGTGCTACCAAGCTGTTTGTATCTGTACTTAGAAGTCCATTCTCATTATAACTTTTTTCAGTTGTGTTGACCCTATCTAGGATCGGTTTAGAATGGCCACTACCACTTCTTGAACCGACATTTCATTTAGTTCACTAGGGTAAGCTCTTTTAATGAACATAGACCATAGGTTGTTTCACTCTTCTAAGAAGTCTACTTCCCTTGTGACCATTCGGGCTGCCCTGACTAACTGCCCTTTCACAACTGATTTTTTTCTAAAACTGAGGATGTGAACTTCTATAATGTCGGAAGCAGTTGGAATAAGTTTCCTTCCTATATATAGCTGCTATATATCTTCTGTCACTTATGTCCTTGGACAAGTGAACGTCCAAATAATCCATGCATTCAACACTAATTTTCCAAGTGAAGCGTAAAAAATTAGTAGTTCCATTAATATATGTTAGAAATTCTTCCAAAACTTCTAATGGGCCTTTCCAAATAACACTTATGTCATCTTGAAACCTATAATAGGTTTTTAAATATTTTTGATAAGAATTAAAAATGAAATGTCTTTCCGAATGGGCCATCACTGTGTTCACATATGCCCCTCCACAGGGTGACCCCATAGCAATTCCTATTTTTTGTAAATAATTTTTGTTATTAAAAGAAACAAAATTATTACTTAGAACTAGCTCTAACAGTTCTATTATTAAATTAGTCATTTCGTGTGGTACCCTATGTGTCACCAATGTTTCATTTACCCATTCCAGTCCTATTTCTTGTGGAATAACAGTATACAAATCACAGACATCAATGGTTACCATTATGTCATTATTATCAAATTCACCTTCAATCATGTATTGCAAAAAGGTCCATGAACCTTTACAAATTTGATGTTCATTCTGTAATACATTTTTGCGCTCATAATCTAGATACTTAGCACAGCCAGATGTGATGGAATCCCTCCCATCCACCAAAGGCCACATAGGTGGATCCGCTGTGTCCTTATGAATTTTGGCGATGCCAAAAAAAAAAAAATGGGGATTCTATGGAATGGTTATATTCAAATGATTGTATAATTCAGTGTCGATCCTTTTTTCCAGAAACATGTTACTTAACTGGGCCAGATTTAACTCATTTAAAGACACTTCTTCATATGCATCCATTTTCAAAATCTCATTCATTTTATTATTATATATTTGTGTACTCATAAGTACCCCCCCCCCCCCACTTTGTCTGGCTTCATTATTCTGATGTCTTCTGCTCTTAACTGTTTTAAAATTTCCAGTTCATGTTCATTCAGGTTAGAGCTTTGACTTTTTCTTCCCTTACTGTTCTTATGTAAATATTTTAGATCATATTCACACATGTTCTCATATGTAACCAGACAGGGATGGAGGGGGGATTATAAGTACTACTGATACTAAACCTATTGTTCACATTATTATATGGATTATTTTGATATAACAAAGCAAAATTTAACTTTCTCAGGCTTTAAAAAGGAAGAAAAAATGACGACAATATGTTTAATAAGAGAATTATTGTATTTATACAGTTTTAAAAGTATTCCAGACAATGTGGTGTTAAATTAATTGTTATTGTATCCAATGGCATGGAAGGGTGGTAAATATAAGGAAGTGATGTAAGATGTTTTGATGTCTGAAGACGTTTAACAGTGCTTTAAACAAAAGCGCTAACATTTTTAACTTCAAATAAAGAAGTCTTTTTATATAACTTTGATCTTGAATTTTGTGGACTGAGGAGCGTTGTGGAGTTCCAGTTCTGTGCTATTTGTTTTATACAGCAGAATGTTTGTTAAACATAAACCTGATACCAGAGAGACCATTAACCTCCATTTATGCTTGATCTTCTGCCACATTCTGCAAAGGTGGATTTTCAAAGAAGATTGTTTGCTGGAGATTCAGAGAGTCAGCAGGAATGTACTAATACAACCCTCCAGTCTGGAGAGTTGCAGGATTCTTATCTTAAAGACTTGATCAATCAGAGTGAACCTGAAAGTGAGACAGCAGCATCCTGGGGAGAAATAATGGAAAAGATAAAAGAAGAGGAGGTGATAGAAGGAACAACAAGGAAAGAATTGTATGCAGAAAAGGTAAACAAAGGAGGAAAGAAAACCAAAGAACAGAAGGAGATGAAGAAAAAGTATACAGTGACAATAAGTAGCAAGAAAGAGAAAGTAATGGAAAGGTATGAAATGTGAGACTCTGTGATTGCTCCCTTATGTGTTTCATCTACAGAGGTAAGAGCATTTAGTCTTATAAGTAGACATTTTGTGAAATAGGTTTTGAAACTGGACAAGCTATGGAAAATTTTTTTAGCCAAATATGAAAACAGAAAGAATAATAATCCCTGGTCAGATTATATAATACAGACATTTCATAGAAAAAATGAAAAACAGAATATTAATACAATTCTGAAATTAAGTTAAATCAAAAGACTTGAAGGAACAATTATTTGACAGTATGTAAACATGTTTTAGATGCAACAAAAATATATAATGAAAGAGGCTTGTAGACTGGTGGATGTGGAGTTATATTAAATATGCTTAACGATAATATTACACATTCCCAATACAACAAATATATGTGGCAATAGAGGTTGTGTTAAATATAGTGTTCAGCCCAAAACTTGTTATTTCTGTGGCAAAGGCAATCATTTAATAAGTGAATGTGATAAAAGAAAATGTTTCATATGTGATAATTCAGGCCACGATGCAAAGAACTGAGATATGAAGAGAAAAAATGTGGTAAAACAGGGCATGCTTGGTTAGAATGTGATGAAGACATACAGTTGGTAGAAACAGAAGAAACAGAAGTCAGTACAACTTGAAGATAGTAATAATGAACCAAAAAAATTATATACCAGAAAACAAAGCCATTACAATACATACAAAAGAAAAAGAACAGAATCAAATGATACAAGTGAGGACGATTACATGAATTGGATGCTAGTAAGAGGAAAAAATAATTCAATAGGAAAAAAGGTGAAAGAGAGGAAAATAAAGTTTAAGAGTGTATTAACAGAAGAGAAAAAAGTGTAATGGATGAAAAATATTATTATTCCATTCAAAAGCTGAAAACCTTAGCTTTGAATGTAAATAGCATGAACAATATAAAAAGAAGGTTAGGCATTTTAGATTGGTCTCTGACATTAGATGCTCATATTATTATATTAGATTACCTAAGACTACTGACAGAAGAAGAAAGGTTACAAACAGAAAAAAATATGGAATGGACCAATTGTGTGGAACATGGAGAAAGCTGTTTGCTGAGGTATATGTATATTATGTCAAGAAAATATTAAAATATTAGATATTACTATAGTGGAACTAGGACAGATAACAATATTAGATATAAAATGGAATACAAATGTATATATGGTGATCATTATATATGCTTATGTGACAAAAATGCAGAGAGAGAGAGAGAGACAATGTTTAAAAAAATTCTAGATTATGTCAATGTGAATGTGGATATTATAATGGTAGGAGAGTTTAACCGTAATTTAAGAAAAGCAAAAAGCGTAATAGTATCATTAAAAGTATATATGAAATAATGAGAAGCAGTAAGCTATATATTATGTGGGATAACAAGCACTGGACTTATAAAAGAAATGAGATTAAGGCTGAAATTGATTACTCTCTTTTATCTGATAGCTTAAAAATTATACAAAAAGGGACAAAGAAATCAGGATTTTCGAACCATATACTGTAGCTATATGGTTGAAAATACACAAGAAAAGAGAATACTTAAAAATAGGTAAAGAAATTAAAAGATTAAATGAAAGAGAGTTAAAACAAGATGAGAAGAAATAAATAAATAAATTACGGAGAGACCATACAGATATGATAGGTTTCTATGAAGTTGGACAAGTTGGTGGATAAGTTTTAAAGAAAAGTATAGGAAATGTTTCTTGGAAGATTTAATGATTAGAAGAGATAAAGAAAAATGGATTATAAAATATTAAGTCAAACTATATTTAGAAAACTATTACAAGATAAATTAACTTTTTATGAAAAAGAAAAAGAACTATATGACATAAAGCAAAAAAAATATAAATGATTTGTTATATAAACAAAGATATTCTTTACAAGGTATAAAGTGGCACCATATTTAAATAAACTAATGCAAGAAGACAAGAAAATTATAAGGGAATTGAGAAATGAAGAAGGAAACAAAGTGACAGCACAAGAAGGAATATGTAAGATAATTAAAGATTATATATTACCATCTGTTTTTAAAAAAGAAATAGGAAGAAATCAAATATATTAACTTAAATTGAACGAAACTGACAATGAAGCATTGGAACAAATTATAACGATGAAAGAGTTAAATGAAATACTAGAAGGAATTGATGCAAAATTAAATACTAAAATAAATACAGCTACAGAATTAGATGGTATTAAATATAATATGTATAAAAATACAGAGAATTGGTAGAAACATATATTTATATATATTATACGGATAATAGACGTATGACTGCTGAATCCTACACAAATGCACTTTATAAGCACTTATACAAGTGCATGGATTGTGCTATCCCTAACAGAACCAAGATGCTATCCTCCAAAAAAAGGAAGCCAATCTGGTGGTCCCCTGCCATAAACAAACTCTACAACAGAAGAAAGAAACTGCTGCAAAAAAGAGTAAAATCCCATGACTGGAGGAACTCCCTGGTCAGCCTGAGTAAGAAGCTGAGATCCCTCATAAAATCCTCCAAAGCTAGTTATGAAAACAAAATCTCCACTGTTTCTAAAGACAACCACAAAGCATTCTATAGCTATGTCAAGAATCTCAATGGCAGCACTCGGATCTGCCCTGAGTTACAGCATAATGGCACTAAATATACAGAAACAAATTATATTGCCAACATCCTGGCAGACAGGTTCAGTGCTAACTTTACCCCTCTCTCACCCCCTAAAGGGCCCATCTCTATACCGGAAGAATGCAAAGTTCCTGTAATCAAGGCTGCACAGGTAAAAACCACACTCTCCAAAGCCAAGAACACAGCATCCATGTGACCTAACAACATCCCAGGCTCCATTCTACATGAACTACAGAATAAACTGGCACCCCACCTAAGTAGCATGTTCAATCATAGCCTCACCTCAGGCTTCATGCCCACTGAATGGTGCACAGCAATGGTTATTTCAATCTACAAAGGGGGATCCACCATGGACCCCGGGAACTACCGCCCCATTAGCCTGATTAGCCTGGTCTGCAAGACCATGGAAAGTATCATCATGGAACTTATAAACAAAGATAATGGTAATCTCCAAATGCTGGACCCCACCCAGTTTGGGTTTGTAAAAGGCAGATCATGTCTCCTAAACCTGATAGACTTCTTTTAAGCAGTCACCAAAGCCGTTTTTGAGGGTAAGGTGGTTCACCACAGCCTATCTAGATCTTGCCAAGGCTTTTGACACCATCCCCCTACTCTGGAATTATAGATAAACTCACTAAAGTAGGCACGAATCCCTATTTCACAAGATGGGTTGCCAGCTGGCTAACTGAAAGAACCCACACCGTGAAAGTAACAGAGAGCTACAAATAAGCCAGTGGTTATGTCACTTTGTGGGAGGAAACGTCCCGATAACTACAGCAAGAAGTCTAGCAGACGTGACATCAGCAATTAAGAGCCAGCTAGAGGTTTTTCAAATGGGTTTTCAAACTAAAACTAAAAGAATACAGAAAGGTAGAAAGCCTATGAGGTAAAACAGTAGAGTGGATTACTTTTTAAAGCTGTAGTAATGATTTTTTTGAGACAGGTCAAATAACTCAGACTCCAAATCCGACTTCAGATGAGTGACAAGTGGAGTACCACAGGGTTCAGTCCTGGGTCCACTCCTGTTTGGTATTTACTTCTCTGAAGTACAGACTAACACAGAAGGTCTTTGGCTAATGAAGTTCGCAGATGACTGCAAACTAGGAGCCATAATCGAAACTCCTAACAATGTGGACATCCGATAAAAGGGCCACGCTGAGACAGATGCCTGGTGTCAAAGTCATGGCCTTAAACTCAATGCCAAAAAGTGCATTGTCATCCCTTTTGGTAAAAACTCTGTACTCATGAACTACCACATAGGTGGTAGTCTACTTAACACTGAAATTGTGATAAGAAACTTTGGAATACAAGTGGACAGTAGTCTCTCCTTTGATAATCACATTGCCACAGTAGTCAGGAAATCCTTCTACGTGGCACACCTCATCACAGAAGGTTTCTCATCCAGAAAAAAAGAGATCATTGTTCCCCTCTACTTGTCACTCATTAGACCCATTATAGAGTACAACTCCCCTTTTGGTATGTACCTCACAAGACATCTACAACAACTGGAAAGGCCGCAGAAATACCTCACAAAGAGGATTACCAGCCTCAAACAGATGCCTTACACAGACAGTCTCAAAAAACTCCAGCTTTACTCCGTTGCATATTGCCTACTCAGATCGCATATCGCCTACTCAGAGGAGATCTCTGCATAACATACAATGCTATGTCAAACCCAGAGCTGTTGGACATGCTCCACTTAAAGAAATCCCAATCCCTCCGAACTACACACTCTAGGGACCTAAACCTTGTCACCACAATAAACAGAACATTCTGGAGGGATAGATTCCTGTCTAGAGTCTTCCCATACTCTGGAACAAACTACCTATCTATATCAAACAAACCTTGATGATTGGATGGGAGTTAGGAAATTCACCACGGAGATCACTTCTGTGGCTCTGCTCGATAGGGGCACAGGTAAATAATTTTCTTGGGTGGCGAAAGCCAGAGCACCTTTTTGGCTAGGCTTATGTAGGCCCTAAGGCCAATAGCCTAGTACCTACCTATGAACCTATAGGGATTTTAAATGAATGGTTAGAATTAGGAATGATAGAGAAGGAATGATGCATGGGTGCTATAATATTCATATGAAAAAAGGGAGAAAAAGATGATATAAAGAGTTGGAGACCAATAATTCTAAACAATACAGATTATAAAATAATTATAACAAAGAGATTAACAAATAAAATAGATAAACTACTTGAACAAACAGATTTTGGTAGAAAGGGAAAGAGAAATCAAGACCTATTTTAGTTAATAAAAGAGATAACAGATAATATTACAAATAAGAAAACAGAGGCAAAGATTATGATAGGAGACTTAAGCAAGGCTTTTGACAAAATACAATATGAACCATTATGGGACATTCTAGAGATGTATAATATAAGTAAAAAATAACACAAGTAATCAAGTCAGTGTATGAAAGAAGTAATGTTAAATTACATGTGAATGGTTGGATAAGTGAAATCAAAATAGAATGTGGAATAAGACAGAGATGTCCAATAGTTATGAATACAGTATTGACAAAGATCAATCATATGACACATAAGGCAGGTTATATGATAGTAAATGAAATACAACTACCTATAATGCATACATATGCTGATGACATTGTGATAATAACAAGAAACAAAGAATGGTTAGAGAATATAAGTAAAAAGGTAAACAAATTGTTACAAAAGTTGGGTTTATGTATACATTTTTGGAAAACATATACGTTGTCATACAGAATGAAAGTGTATTTAATAAACTGTCATCATTGTTAAGATAGCATACATAGCTAATACATACATGACACCATCACAGTAAGCAAAAGAAATAATGTCAATTATATTTGCATTCATATGGAGGTCAAGACTGAACCCAATCAAAAGAGGTGTATTCTGAATGAAGGTAGAACATGCCTTATCACTGAATTTATATAGAGTTTTAGCAGGTTATACGAAACAATGTAAACATTTGATAGAATCTATATGATATTATAAATATAATTTTTGGGAAAAGATGGAAATAGGAAAAGGACTAAAGGGAAATATGAATGAAGAAATAAAGGAATATAAGAACAAAGTTTTATTATGGAAATTGAAACTGTATATGAATGAAAAGAATAAAAAAGAATGGTACTTCAGTATTATGAATCAATGTTATTTTATAGATTATTGGAATCATTTAGAAATAAGAAAAAAGAAAGCAATACTAACAAGATATAAATGGTATAAAACCATACATGAATGCAAAGATTTCTTATGGAGATTGTCTATAAATAAAGTTGCCTGTTAAGCCAAATATGCCTTACCAGAGGAAACAGGATAGATTGTGTAATTATTGTGTTGAATTTGAAACTACACAGCATGTGTTTTTGAAATGTGAAAGAGTTATAAAATTGTGGAAAGAAATATGGAATTATAAAATGTTGTAAGGTTTTACAAAAAGGAACAGATTAATATGGATATGATGAAAGTGTTAACTGTAAATTCCAAAGGCCACATAGGTGGATCCGCTGTGTCCTTATGAATTTTGGCGATGCCAAAAAAAAAAAAATGGGGATTCTATGGAATGGTTATATTCAAATGATTGTATAATTCAGTGTCGATCCTTTTTTCCAGAAACATGTTACTTAACTGGGCCAGATTTAACTCATTTAAAGACACTTCTTCATATGCATCCATTTTCAAAATCTCATTCATTTTATTATTATATATTTGTGTACTCATAAGTACCCCCCCCCCCCACTTTGTCTGGCTTCATTATTCTGATGTCTTCTGCTCTTAACTGTTTTAAAATTTCCAGTTCATGTTCATTCAGGTTAGAGCTTTGACTTTTTCTTCCCTTACTGTTCTTATGTAAATATTTTAGATCATATTCACACATGTTCTCATATGTAACCAGACAGGGATGGAGGGGGGATTATAAGTACTACTGATACTAAACCTATTGTTCACATTATTATATGGATTATTTTGATATAACAAAGCAAAATTTAACTTTCTCAGGCTTTAAAAAGGAAGAAAAAATGACGACAATATGTTTAATAAGAGAATTATTGTATTTATACAGTTTTAAAAGTATTCCAGACAATGTGGTGTTAAATTAATTGTTATTGTATCCAATGGCATGGAAGGGTGGTAAATATAAGGAAGTGATGTAAGATGTTTTGATGTCTGAAGACGTTTAACAGTGCTTTAAACAAAAGCGCTAACATTTTTAACTTCAAATAAAGAAGTCTTTTTATATAACTTTGATCTTGAATTTTGTGGACTGAGGAGGCGTTGTGGAGTTCCAGTTCTGTGCTATTTGTTTTATACAGCAGAATGTTTGTTAAACATAAACCTGATACCAGAGAGACCATTAACCTCCATTTATGCTTGATCTTCTGCCACATTCTGCAAAGGTGGATTTTCAAAGAAGATTGTTTGCTGGAGATTCAGAGAGTCAGCAGGAATGTACTAATACAACCCTCCAGTCTGGAGAGTTGCAGGATTCTTATCTTAAAGACTTGATCAATCAGAGTGAACCTGAAAGTGAGACAGCAGCATCCTGGGGAGAAATAATGGAAAAGATAAAAGAAGAGGAGGTGATAGAAGGAACAACAAGGAAAGAATTGTATGCAGAAAAGGTAAACAAAGGAGGAAAGAAAACCAAAGAACAGAAGGAGATGAAGAAAAAGTATACAGTGACAATAAGTAGCAAGAAAGAGAAAGTAATGGAAAGGTATGAAATGTGAGACTCTGTGATTGCTCCCTTATGTGTTTCATCTACAGAGGTAAGAGCATTTAGTCTTATAAGTAGACATTTTGTGAAATAGGTTTTGAAACTGGACAAGCTATGGAAAATTTTTTTAGCCAAATATGAAAACAGAAAGAATAATAATCCTGGTCAGATTATATAATACAGACATTTCATAGAAAAATGAAAAACAGAATATTAATACAATTCTGAAATTAAGTTAAATCAAAAGACTTGAAGGAACAATTATTTGACAGTATGTAAACATGTTTTAGATGCAACAAAAATATATAATGAAAGAGGCTTGTAGACTGGTGGATGTGGAGTTATATTAAATATGCTTAACGATAATATTACACATTCCCAATACAACAAATATATGTGGCAATAGAGGTTGTGTTAAATATAGTGTTCAGCCCAAAACTTGTTATTTCTGTGGCAAAGGCAATCATTTAATAAGTGAATGTGATAAAAGAAAATGTTTCATATGTGATAATTCAGGCCACGATGCAAAGAACTGAGATATGAAGAGAAAAAATGTGGTAAAACAGGGCATGCTTGGTTAGAATGTGATGAAGACATACAGTTGGTAGAAACAGAAGAAACAGAAGTCAGTACAACTTGAAGATAGTAATAATGAACCAAAAAAATTATATACCAGAAAACAAAGCCATTACAATACATACAAAGAAAAAGAACAGAATCAAATGATACAAGTGAGGACGATTACATGAATTGGATGCTAGTAAGAGGAAAAAATAATTCAATAGGAAAAAAGGTGAAAGAGAGGAAAATAAAGTTTAAGAGTGTATTAACAGAAGAGAAAAAAGTGTAATGGATGAAAAATATTATTATTCCATTCAAAAGCTGAAAACCTTAGCTTTGAATGTAAATAGCATGAACAATATAAAAAGAAGGTTAGGCATTTTAGATTGGTCTCTGACATTAGATGCTCATATTATTATATTAGATTACCTAAGACTACTGACAGAAGAAGAAAGGTTACAAACAGAAAAAATATGGAATGGACCAATTGTGTGGAACATGGAGAAAGCTGTTTGCTGAGGTATATGTATATTATGTCAAGAAAATATTAAAATATTAGATATTACTATAGTGGAACTAGGACAGATAACAATATTAGATATAAAATGGAATACAAATGTATATATGGTGATCATTATATATGCTTATGTGACAAAAATGCAGAGAGAGAGAGAGAGACAATGTTTAAAAATTCTAGATTATGTCAATGTGAATGTGGATATTATAATGGTAGGAGAGTTTAACCGTAATTTAAGAAAAGCAAAAAGCGTAATAGTATCATTAAAAGTATATATGAAATAATGAGAAGCAGTAAGCTATATATTATGTGGGATAACAAGCACTGGACTTATAAAAGAAATGAGATTAAGGCTGAAATTGATTACTCTCTTTTATCTGATAGCTTAAAAATTATACAAAAAGGGACAAAGAAATCAGGATTTTCGAACCATATACTGTAGCTATATGGTTGAAAATACACAAGAAAAGAGAATACTTAAAAATAGGTAAAGAAATTAAAAGATTAAATGAAAGAGAGTTAAAACAAGATGAGAAGAAATAAATAAATAAATTACGGAGAGACCATACAGATATGATAGGTTTCTATGAAGTTGGACAAGTTGGTGGATAAGTTTTAAAGAAAAGTATAGGAAATGTTTCTTGGAAGATTTAATGATTAGAAGAGATAAAGAAAAAATGGATTATAAAATATTAAGTCAAACTATATTTAGAAAACTATTACAAGATAAATTAACTTTTTATGAAAAAGAAAAAGAACTATATGACATAAAGCAAAAAAAATATAAATGATTTGTTATATAAACAAAGATATTCTTTACAAGGTATAAAGTGGCACCATATTTAAATAAACTAATGCAAGAAGACAAGAAAATTATAAGGGAATTGAGAAATGAAGAAGGAAACAAAGTGACAGCACAAGAAGGAATATGTAAGATAATTAAAGATTATATATTACCATCTGTTTTTAAAAAAGAAATAGGAAGAAATCAAATATATTAACTTAAATTGAACGAAACTGACAATGAAGCATTGGAACAAATTATAACGATGAAAGAGTTAAATGAAATACTAGAAGGAATTGATGCAAAATTAAATACTAAAATAAATACAGCTACAGAATTAGATGGTATTAAATATAATATGTATAAAAATACAGAGAATTGGTAGAAACATATATTTATATATATTATACGGATAATAGACGTATGACTGCTGAATCCTACACAAATGCACTTTATAAGCACTTATACAAGTGCATGGATTGTGCTATCCTAACAGAACCAAGATGCTATCCTCCAAAAAGGAAGCCAATCTGGTGGTCCCCTGCCATAAACAAACTCTACAACAGAAGAAAGAAACTGCTGCAAAAAAGAGTAAAATCCCATGACTGGAGGAACTCCCTGGTCAGCCTGAGTAAGAAGCTGAGATCCCTCATAAAATCCTCCAAAGCTAGTTATGAAAACAAAATCTCCACTGTTTCTAAAGACAACCACAAAGCATTCTATAGCTATGTCAAGAATCTCAATGGCAGCACTCGGATCTGCCCTGAGTTACAGCATAATGGCACTAAATATACAGAAACAAATTATATTGCCAACATCCTGGCAGACAGGTTCAGTGCTAACTTTACCCCTCTCTCACCCCCTAAAGGGCCCATCTCTATACCGGAAGAATGCAAAGTTCCTGTAATCAAGGCTGCACAGGTAAAAACCACACTCTCCAAAGCCAAGAACACAGCATCCATGTGACCTAACAACATCCCAGGCTCCATTCTACATGAACTACAGAATAAACTGGCACCCCACCTAAGTAGCATGTTCAATCATAGCCTCACCTCAGGCTTCATGCCCACTGAATGGTGCACAGCAATGGTTATTTCAATCTACAAAGGGGGATCCACCATGGACCCCGGGAACTACCGCCCCATTAGCCTGATTAGCCTGGTCTGCAAGACCATGGAAAGTATCATCATGGAACTTATAAACAAAGATAATGGTAATCTCCAAATGCTGGACCCCACCCAGTTTGGGTTTGTAAAAGGCAGATCATGTCTCCTAAACCTGATAGACTTCTTTTAAGCAGTCACCAAAGCCGTTTTTGAGGGTAAGGTGGTTCACCACAGCCTATCTAGATCTTGCCAAGGCTTTTGACACCATCCCCCTACTCTGGAATTATAGATAAACTCACTAAAGTAGGCACGAATCCCTATTTCACAAGATGGGTTGCCAGCTGGCTAACTGAAAGAACCCACACCGTGAAAGTAACAGAGAGCTACAAATAAGCCAGTGGTTATGTCACTTTGTGGGAGGAAGCGTCCGATAACTACAGCAAGAAGTCTAGCAGGCGTGACATCAGCAATTAAGAGCCAGCTAGAGGTTTTTCAAATGGGTTTTCAAACTAAAACTAAAAGAATACAGAAAGGTAGAAAGCCTATGAGGTAAAACAGTAGAGTGGATTACTTTTAAAGCTGTAGTAATGATTTTTTTGAGACAGGTCAAATAACTCAGACTCCAAATCCGACTTCAGATGAGTGACAAGTGGAGTACCACAGGGTTCAGTCCTGGGTCCACTCCTGTTTGGTATTTACTTCTCTGAAGTACAGACTAACACAGAAGGTCTTTGGCTAATGAAGTTCGCAGATGACTGCAAACTAGGAGCCATAATCGAAACTCCTAACAATGTGGACATCCGATAAAAGGGCCACGCTGAGACAGATGCCTGGTGTCAAAGTCATGGCCTTAAACTCAATGCCAAAAAGTGCATTGTCATCCCTTTTGGTAAAAACTCTGTACTCATGAACTACCACATAGGTGGTAGTCTACTTAACTACTGAAATTGTGATAAGAAACTTTGGAATACAAGTGGACAGTAGTCTCTCCTTTGATAATCACATTGCCACAGTAGTCAGGAAATCCTTCTACGTGGCACACCTCATCACAGAAGGTTTCTCATCCAGAAAAAAAGAGATCATTGTTCCCCTCTACTTGTCACTCATTAGACCCATTATAGAGTACAACTCCCCTTTTGGTATGTACCTCACAAGACATCTACAACAACTGGAAAGGCATGAAATACCTCACAAAGAGGATTACCAGCCTCAAACAGATGCCTTACACAGACAGTCTCAAAAAACTCCAGCTTTACTCCGTTGCATATTGCCTACTCAGATCGCATATCGCCTACTCAGAGGAGATCTCTGCATAACATACAATGCTATGTCAAACCCAGAGCTGTTGGACATGCTCCACTTAAAGAAATCCCAATCCCTCCGAACTACACACTCTAGGGACCTAAACCTTGTCACCACAATAAACAGAACATTCTGGAGGGATAGATTCCTGTCTAGAGTCTTCCCATACTCTGGAACAAACTACCTATCTATATCAAACAAACCTTGATGATTGGATGGGAGTTAGGAAATTCACCACGGAGATCACTTCTGTGGCTCTGCTCGATAGGGGCACAGGTAAATAATTTTCTTGGGTGGCAAAGCCAGAGCACCTTTTTGGCTAGGCTTATGTAGGCCCTAAGGCCAATAGCCTAGTACCTACCTATGAACCTATAGGGATTTTAAATGAATGGTTAGAATTAGGAATGATAGAGAAGGAATGATGCATGGGTGCTATAATATTCATATGAAAAAGGGAGAAAAAGATGATATAAAGAGTTGGAGACCAATAATTCTAAACAATACAGATTATAAAATAATTATAACAAAGAGATTAACAAATAAAATAGATAAACTACTTGAACAAACAGATTTTGGTAGAAAGGGAAAGAGAAATCAAGACCTATTTTAGTTAATAAAAGAGATAACAGATAATATTACAAATAAGAAAACAGAGGCAAAGATTATGATAGGAGACTTAAGCAAGGCTTTTGACAAAATACAATATGAACCATTATGGGACATTCTAGAGATGTATAATATAAGTAAAAAATAACACAAGTAATCAAGTCAGTGTATGAAAGAAGTAATGTTAAATTACATGTGAATGGTTGGATAAGTGAAATCAAAATAGAATGTGGAATAAGACAGAGATGTCCAATAGTTATGAATACAGTATTGACAAAGATCAATCATATGACACATAAGGCAGGTTATATGATAGTAAATGAAATACAACTACCTATAATGCATACATATGCTGATGACATTGTGCTAATAACAAGAAACAAAGAATGGTTAGAGAATATAAGTAAAAGGTAAACAAATTGTTACAAAAGTTGGGTTTATGTATACATTTTGGAAAACATATACGTTGTCATACAGAATGAAAGTGTATTTAATAAACTGTCATCATTGTTAAGATAGCATACATAGCTAATACATACATGACACCATCACAGTAAGCAAAAGAAATAATGTCAATTATATTTGCATTCATATGGAGGTCAAGACTGAACCCAATCAAAAGAGGTGTATTCTGAATGAAGGTAGAACATGCCTTATCACTGAATTTATATAGAGTTTTAGCAGGTTATACGAAACAATGTAAACATTTGATAGAATCTATATGATATTATAAATATAATTTTTGGGAAAAGATGGAAATAGGAAAAGGACTAAAGGGAAATATGAATGAAGAAATAAAGGAATATAAGAACAAAGTTTTATTATGGAAATTGAAACTGTATATGAATGAAAAGAATAAAAAAGAATGGTACTTCAGTATTATGAATCAATGTTATTTTATAGATTATTGGAATCATTTAGAAATAAGAAAAAAGAAAGCAATACTAACAAGATATAAATGGTATAAAACCATACATGAATGCAAAGATTTCTTATGGAGATTGTCTATAAATAAAGTTGCCTGTTAAGCCAAATATGCCTTACCAGAGGAAACAGGATAGATTGTGTAATTATTGTGTTGAATTTGAAACTACACAGCATGTGTTTTTGAAATGTGAAAGAGTTATAAAATTGTGGAAAGAAATATGGAATTATAAAATGTTGTAAGGTTTTACAAAAAGGAACAGATTAATATGGATATGATTGAATATGGTTCTTATGATGCAAAAAAAAGAAGAAATGAAGACTGATAGAATTATATTTTATGTTGCATGTACACTATGGACTGAAAGACTGAATGAAATTAAGTTCAACAGTAAATGGGTTCTGGCAGAGGTTCTAAAGAAAATACACTTTTGGTTGCGGAAAAAAGAGTGGGGGAAATGTTCACTGATATGAATGCAAATAGTGTTGTATAAAGTGTATATATAACTGTAAATATTGTAAATCTGTACATAATATGGTTGTGTATATAAGTCTTGTTTAACAATAAAAAACCCTACTCTTTTTGATAGGTACCATGGGATCTTTGACATCCACCTAAGCTGCCACCAACTCAAACAGATGGGACCTTGGTTTCACATCTCATCTGAAGGACAGTACATTCAGAAGTACAGCACCTTCCCACTCTCCCTCCATGTTACATGGCAGTGCCAGCAATCAATCTACCTGGTGTAGGAACACAGCCTTCTGCACCAAAGGGAGGTGTGCAATCTATTGCACCACTGACACTGTAAAAAGTACAACTGTACTAGAAAAATAATAACAGTGGCACAAACACCCTCAAGATATTCAAGCTGGCATCCAGGAAATATGTCAGAGTTGAAAATAAAATCATCTACTTCAGGTATTACTGCAAATGCAAAGAGAAGAAATAATTCCAGGTTTGTTTTAGATAAGCCTGATATTGGAATACAGTGCCTTTTAGGGAACCAGTAAAATCCATGTCAATGAAACCTGTCCTATGTAACCTGACAGAATCCTGGGTAGGTCAAATAACACAATACAATACCTGATATTCTTTACATCCCCAGGGCAATGCCCAGTTATCAAAACAGCTGGCAGGCACAAAAATAGGATCATTTGTATTTAGTCCTAACCCTACCCCTGATGATGATTAGTGCACCTGCATCACTGCAGAGAGTGCTTATACATGTGATGCTAGCCCTCATTAACATGTGAGTGGAAACACATGCATGCATGCATGAAAATGCTGGAGGATGATTCAAGGTGACGAGTGTGCTCATATCAGCCACCAGGGGATTTCTTACTAGAAACATCATCATTGCCAGCATACAAGTGAGCGGAGGAATGACCTATCTGATTGCACGGATGACAGCCCTACTGGTCAGCTTTCATCTTTGGGTTGAGGATTCCCATTACAGAGGAATAAATGGACTCAAGACAAACAGGGGGCAGTGTTATGATTGTTAGGCATATAGACAAATGATATAAAAAGATACACAAACTACATATGTTCTGATTGAAAAAATAAATGCTAGCCACTGTGTAAGGATCTGGGAAGCGTCAAAAGTACATGTGTGGAAGACTAGTTTTACTTGAAACTGACTATAAGCCTTGGTAGAGCATACGTAGAAAGTCAAACGTCCTAACATGAGATTACAAAGAATGTTGCTCAACCTTCAAAATATGACTTAACAAGGGCATGGACAAGATGGAGACCAGCTAACAGCTTCGGTAATCTGCTCTTCAACTTTTAATCCAAAACGGACAGGAACTTTTCTTAAAAGGCTTCTACTGGGAAGTTACACTAAGAATGTCTATTCAGGAAAGACAGCTGAATAAGTTTAGCCAGAAATGTTTCTTCAGTTCTTCAAAATCCCTGTCAAATAACCAAATAGTCAGTGGAAAGGACTACATGATGAACCATCCAAAATCTAACTTTCATGAGTGACTGGTAAAAATGAAGCTACAGACTTTATTTTAAAATACACAAAAGCTCTCAACAAAAATGGACAGACCAGCTATGTAAATGGATACAATAAAAAAGACTGCAGGAAACAAGTCAGCTTAGTCAGAGACATTGTTAAACAACAAGACACGCAAATAAGTGGAATGGAAGAAGCTATGAATGACAGTGAAGGGAGGGTTTCTGAAGGAGAAAAACAAAATAAATTCCTGTTAAAATAAAACAGCTTCTACACAGAAAAAATGGATGATCTAGAGAATATATAGAGCAGAAACAACATCAGAATATGACACACCAGGAAAACAAGAAGGTGAGAGCAAACTAAACTTTTTTACCATCTTGTCTGCCAAAAGCATTAACCCTACCAAAGCTAAGTTTTTCAATACAGAAAGGATACAAAGATCACTGATGCCTTTTTTGTCATAAAAAAATTTGTACTCCAAGGTTAGTTATGTTAAATTAATTTCCAGTCAAGATAAAGACATCCAATAGCTGTCAACTGTCCAAATGTTTGCAGAATGTCCAGATTTTTGCCTCATATTTTTGGTCCATTCCTCATAAAATGTCTGCTTTTCTGGCAAATCAGTGTGATGCTCTGTGGAATGAAGTCACTAAATAATGACAAACATTTGAATTTCATACTTCAAATCCTTCATAAAAATGCATGCAAACACAAATCCTGTTGTTCTAACAACTTTCTAAGTTTATAAGAGCAATATTTAAAATCTGTCCCTATTTTTTGGGCCTTTGTCCCCCCATTATGTCAGGTTTGTCCAGATTTCTTGTGCTAAGAGGTTAAGAGGTATGCTCCTAACACTGGCGGCAATCTCATTAGATCTGACAGTGATTGTTCTTCAAAGCTAGCTAGCAAGAGAAAAGCCTGCATTCAATTAATAAAAGAACAGAAAATGCAGGCATTAAAACCCACCTAAAATTCCTGCAAATAAATGTTGGATCCTTCTGAAGGTATGGAATGGCACTCTCCAACATTAAAAACACAGGCAGAAAAGAATGTCTGGAAAACTGATGAAAACAAATTCTAGAAAGACAGGTAGTCATCACTGCATCTGGTAGTCACTTATTTTCATATCTATTTATGGATGTTGATAAATAATCAATCTGTATAGGAATTTATGACATTGCATATTAACCTTTACTTTCAGTCCTGAACAGGTAAGACAACAATAACTAACAGCAAGTGAAACCCTTCCAAAGTTGTGCACTGAGCAGCGTTGCCTTATTGATCAACCTTAGCTTACACAAAGCAAAACTCTTGTAGTCTCGGCACTACCAACACAGTCCTGTCAAATTAATCCATTCCCCCTCGCTAATAAAACATACAGTAAGTGCCTGTTATCATGGATGGGCAGATTCCCATCATCAATCTGGCCAGCATAGACATGGACATCCTGAAGCAATGTAAGAATTGTTTCATGGATACTGACAATCCCTTACTCCTGAAACACACAAATACTTTATGTGAGAGATATAGTTACACTATGAAATTGGAGGCAAGACTCTCACATTAGGACAAATAGAATGCCAAACAGGTTGTCAGCACACATGCACTAGGATGCATGTAGGGGTGAATGACTTGAGACTTACTTCACTGGACTATATGAAGAGAGATGTGATTGAGCTCTCGGATTATGTGTCACAGGCAGGTATAAGCCTAGCCTTAAGTAGCATTCTACCTACTCCAAGAATGATGCTGCAATGCAAACAAAAAATGATTGACTTTAACAATTGGCTTAGCTTCTAGTGTCAGTCCAAGGAGATCCACTATCCGTAAGCCTGGGAAGATATGGTCAGCAGGCCATGCTGCTTTGCCAGAGATGGTCTGAACCTGTCTCCTAGGCTTTTGGATATTGACAAAGGCATTAGCCACCTCTATTGCCTTTTTAGGCAGTGTCAAAATAACAATCCTCCCAACATAACAAAATCCTTTCTAGATAAACTTAAGGTACTGCTGCTTAATGCTATGAGTCTAAACAAGAAACTGCACTCCCTGGGACACTCCTTACTTTGGAAGATGCTGACATCTGTGCTGTCACTGAGACATGGTACAAAGGCATGGAAAGCACTCTGATCGTGCAGGAGTACAATGCTTTCCATACATTCAGACCACAACCTGTGCATGAAAGAACTAAAGGAGGTGATGTATCCATCTTCATTAAGGATAAGTACACATCTGGACTGGTCAAACAGTATGACTCTCTTGAGATACTCCATGTCCAATTAACTATAGGCAAAGCCCCCTACCACATCATAGCTAGCTACAGGTCCTTCACCATGAAACAGGAAAAGCATACCGCATACCTGGACTTACTGGAGTCACTTGCCATACAGCCCAACACTTTACTCATGGGTGATTTTAATTATCTTATCAACAACTGGGAAACATGCATAACCACAAACATGCTGGCTCAGAGGTTTCTGGACTTTGTCAATGCAAATGTTCTGGAACAGCTAGTCAGCACACACACAAGATGCTGAAATGTCCTGGACATAGTACTTAATAACATGGGAAAGCTTTGCAACCCCCCTCATGTGATGTCCTCTCTGGTAAGATTGGACCATAAATCAGTCTTGTTTGATGTAGATTTAAGACTAGATACTCCATCAAGCTCAAAAATGCTTAAGAATTTTTCAAAGACAAATCACTTCCTACTAAGTGATGATATAAAAAGTTTCAAAGCCCCCTCAAATGCAGATAACATAGACTCCTATGCAGAGGTGTACACAAATGCCCTGTATAACCACTTAAGCAGTTGCATAGAATCGGCTGTACCTGACTGGATTAAAGCCAGGTCTTGCTGAAAAGACAAGCCACACTGGTGGACCCCCCTAGTATAAACAGGCTATACAACAACAGAAATAAACTAATGTCCAAGAACAAGAGGGAACTGGTTCAGCAGAGGACGAAACCCCTCTGTAGCTTAAACAACAAATTAGAGATCTTGTCAAGTCCTCCAAAGCTAATTATGAAGTAAAAATAGCCTCCCTAGCTAAGGATAATAAAAAGGCATTTTTAACTATGTCTGAAATCTAAAAGGGAATACCCAACTATGTGCTGAACTGGTTGGGGATGGCACCATCCATACTCAACCAGATGTAATAGCCAACCTTCTAGTTGACAGATTTAATGCAAACATCACCCCATGTCCCCTCCAGTCTTCCCATAAAGTATACCTGCCACCTAATATTTTAAGAGAGCAGGTCATCTAGGCACTCTGCAAGGCCAAAAACACAGCAGCACTGGGACCAGACAGCATCCCAGATTGCCTTTTAAACAACTTAAAACATGATGTAGCAGACCAATTTGGATCCCTGTTTAACCACAGCTTGCGAACTGGTTATGTTCCACTGGAATGGAGGACAGCAACAGTAATCCTGATGCACAAAGGGGACCATCAACTGACCCTGGGAATTATAGGCCCATAAGCTTGACTAGCCTCATCTACAAGGCCATGGAAAGAATCATTATGGAACTTATTAACAAGGACATAGATAATTTCCAAACTCTGGACCCAACCCAGTTCAGATTCATTAAAGGTAGATAATGCCTGTTAAACATTGTTGACTTCTTCAAGAAAGTCACCAAGGCCTTAGACACTGAGGAAAGACAGTGAATACCACCTATTGTGAGCTAGCCAAGGCATTTGGCATAATTCCCCACTCAGGTATTATAGAGAAACTCTCACAATTGGGAATTAACCCCTAAATTATCAGATGGGTAGCAAACTGAATCACTGACAGGACACATACTGTCAAAGTGGGTGACTTCACCTCTAGCAAAAGACCAGTTACCAGTGGCATACCACAGGGTTCTGTGCTGGGCCCCTTACTGTTCAGAATTTATTTCTGAGAAGTACAGGCAAATGTGGACAGCCTGTGTCTGGCTAAGTTTGCTGATGATTTCGAACTGAGAGCAATCATTGAGTTCCCCAACAATGTCAATATAATGCAGGCAGGGTTAACACAGACAATTGGTTGGTGCCAAAGCCACGGATCATTCTTTGTGGGAAAGCTAATATCCCTGTTAATTACACTATAGACAGCATCTGCCTAAGTGTACACCCAGTGGCATGTGATCTGGGTACTCGGGTTGATAGCAATCTGATCTTTGACCATCACATATCATTTTGTGTGGTACACCTTATAAGTATAGGCATTCCATCTAGATATAAGGATGTTATAATTCCATTATACTTGGCCCTCATCAGACCAGTAATTGATCCCTTTTGCATGTACCTCACCAGATGCCTCCAACAATTGGAGATACCACAGAGATTTCTCACCAAGAAATTACAGGGTACACCAAAGAAGTCTTACGAGGAAAGACTGAAATCCCTGTCACTGTATTCAGTTTCCTACAGATTGCTAAGGGGGCCCTGTGCCTGGCTTAAAAGGCAGCCACTGACCCAGCCCTGATGGAAATGCTACACATTTGTAAATCAAACTGCAAGAGAGTCATTTGCTCCATGGCTCTTAACCTAGTCTCTGACATGAACAGGTTATGCTGGAGAGATAGACACATTTCCCAGAGACTGCCACTTCTGTGGAACAAGGTTCCAATTTATGTGAAACAGTGCCCTCCCTAACCCTCTGAAAATGCAACTTAGATCAATGGATTGGTGACTGCAAATTCACTCCTGGGATGGCACCCATGTCTCTCCTGGACAGAGGAAGCAGGATTAACTACCATAGACCCTTACCTCTGGAAACTTCATTCACCTAACCACCGACAACTGGGGCAACTCGGGATAAATATGGCTAGGCTTGTAAAGGCTCTAGAGCTATTAGCATAGTAACCTTCTATGAACCTATGAACCTATGAATAATTAAAACGTCCCCTACTCTAAGGTCATTGGACTTTTTGCTAGTATCAGTGTTTATTTTCAGTGTGTATATTGTGCTTGAATGCAACCATAAATATCTGTACTCAGCTAACTGCCAACTTGCATTCTTACTCTGATTATTTACTGGTACAGCAGTCAGCGAAAAAATATTTGCTTTAGTGTGTGTATTGCATTTTTTAAACACTGGTGGCATGGGGAAGATGTCTAAATGGGAGGAAATTTATATAAACCATCTGTCACCTAACAGAGTATAGGGATGTTTATCTGTATTTTATAGTAACAAATCAGGACAAAGTTGTGTAACAGTGTTTTTTTAAGCATACACTCCCCAAGCTAATATGCATCAAAGCCCTCCATTTTCTTCAACAGCAGTTAAAATATGTTCTGAGCAGTTGCTTACTCAATATATATATATATATATATATATATATATATATATATATATATATATATAAATCTTTAGAATCCTGCCAGTATCTCAGACTGACAACTGGCATCACTACATCACAGATCTTCTTCAGAAAAGGACATCAAGCATCATGACATTATACACCCCATCTGCATACCAGGTAATAAAGTACTGAAGCAGAGAAATGTAACTGCAGAACATAAAACTGAATCAAAGTTATTTTCTTTTCTTAATTGTCCTCATTTTATTCTAAGTAAGATACAATCTGGTCTTCTTGATTAGTTTACATAACTGGAAATTGGCAGAAATATAACTCCAAAATGGAAGTAAAGACTGCAATCTCACCACACTGACTGTATAAAGCAATAGGAAAAAGAAAATAAGAGTTCTGCTATTAATCAAGTATTAGTTAGTAAATGCAAGCAACACAAATTCTGAAAATCATCCTTAAAGTAAAGAATAGAGATTGGTGTTGAATATTGTAGCATGTAATAAGTGAAACCGCTTATGAATAAATGCTGTAAGATGATAAGAATGCTTGTCTTTTTATAGTGGACCATTGTTAAATACCTTAACTTAAGACTAATATACATAATCACAGTTATTAATACTTCACCTACCTGAGATATTGCCAGATGTCAAGACCATTGTGAAATGCATGCTTTTTTGCCTTCTCATACTGATTAAACAAATTAGATGGTTGGTAAACAAATGCATTAATACAAGCAAACAGTTAAAATTTACACTGATATGTGATATGATTAAATTATTATGTTTGTCTTGTCTTTTTGCCAGACACCAGCTACATCGTTTTAGGGAGTAAGAAGATCATTCTGAACAATGGTTTATTAATCTAACCATATAATAGTTTCATTCTTTGGATATCATATGCTTAGTTTCATTATTTAGATACTAAATGCTGATGGTTATATTGGACAACTACACAATGGAACAACCTTTTTTATAGTATCGGGGAAGATAATTTATAGCAGTTAGAAACAATGGTTTATTAATCTAACCATATAATAGTTTCATTATTTGGATATCATATGCTTAGTTTCATTATTTAGATACTAAATGCTGATGGTTATATTGGACAACTACACAATAGAACAACCTTTTTTTATAGTATCGGGGAAGATAATTTATAGCAGTTAGAAAATGATTAACTGTTATTTAATATGGCTAGGTTATCTGGGGTATTCAACAAATATAACAAGTTCTCTTCATAAGAGGAATTGTTATTGATGTTTGAATTTGAAAGTTACAAGACAACTCTTTTTATATTATTCAGTTATACTTGCTGCATCATTTTGAAATGAAAATGCTCATTTTCATATTTTAATCAAAGTTAGAAAATCATACAGAGACATGCGTTTGCTATTTTTCCAAGAGTGGAAGTCTAAATTCTAAATCATGATTTATTTGGCTGGGTCTTCTTTGATGTATCAAGCGCTGTGATTTGAATTATCTAGGGAACCTTAACAGACTGGAAGAAATGGGTATAACATTTTCATTTTTACTTTAACGCTATTGAATATTTAATAGTGGTAAAACAATAATAGTGAATCAGATTAGATATATAAGCAGTATAAAATAATTCATTATCACTTTAACAAAATTTCCATACCATGGGATAAAAAAAAAATTAAGTTTTGTTCTGTAGACAAATTACAATTAATTATATTACTAGAACATTTGGATAGTTGCAGCAATAGATTTATGAACCATCTCTAGACTAGGTAATTTTTCTCTTAAGGAAATAGCAGTTAGAATATGTGTATGATTGGATGACATTTGTTAATATGTTATGGTTGTTATTTTATAGAAATGGACAGAACATATATTGGATTTGCAATATAAGAAGCTAAACAGCACAACCGCATATACAATGACATGTCTTTTAAATATTTAAATTCACTTAAAAATTTTAAGGACACTTTATGATATATACATCAGATAAACACTGTGAAAGTTTGACCCATAAACATTGATGGAAGAAATAATGAAAACAAAAGAATATCATCCTACAAAATCCTAAATTTAAACATTAGTAATATAATCATTATCGAGGCGACACTAATTGAAAGAGATATAAAACTGCTAAATAACAGAGAATATCAACATAATTTAATAAGAAAAGAAGAGACAGATCAGTTTTGTGAAAACAAACACAATTATGCTGTACATTTTAAATAAAATAACTGATAATAAAGACATGTTTTTAATTGACAACATTGTATATCAAAACTATCTATATATCTTGACTAATTTGTATTGGGTTCCCAGTATAGCCACTAAGGAAACAAAACAACATTTTTAAATCTGACTGGGAAACTTAAAAGGCAGTTTGATACTGACAAGCTATTTCATTTGTATAATGTCAGACCTGGACGGTAACACAAAGGTAAAACATAAAATTACTGCTTCTGTCAAAGCATTAAAAAACTGGATTAACAATGTAACTATAAAATACACCATTGAACATGCAAAGCTTAGATAGCATGTATATTTATATCTGTATCTATAGCCATATCTGTATCTATCTATCTATCTATCTATCTATCTATCTATCTATCTATCTATCTATCTATATATCTATCTGTCTATGAAAAGTATAAATAATGATTCTTCTAAGGACCAGAAATTACTTAAAACACAATATTAAAATTAAATCAGATTAGAATTAAATATATTAAATAATTAAACACACTTCCACATGAAACATAAATAAAATAAATACTATTAGATTAGGAAAAGCTATAGGGCCTGATGACATCTTCACAGACATTTATAAGATACTTGATTTAGATACGTTGTTTTTAATCCATGGAGTATTTTGCTTAATTTAGACATCTAAAGAGGTCCCACCATACTAAGTGTTCTTTTATTTCACCATTTATTAAGCAGGCTAAAGAAAAGCATCTCATCTCTTCATACAGACCTATTTCTGTACTGAATGTAGATTATAAAATCTCTACTTCAGTCTTAACAAATAGAGTGAATATAACGGAAGCATGAATTCATAGCAATCAAACAGGATTCATAATTAATAAACTAATACATGACAGCATTAAGCAAATAATTATGTTATTAGACTATGCAAACTAGCAGTAATATGTCTTAATACAGAAAAATCTCTTGATATTGTCAGATGAATTTTCTGTTAATACTCTAAACCAATTTGGTTTCCTGGCAGATTTTGTAGATATAACCAAAGTTTTGCATTTTGAATCAAAATTGTATGTTAATATAAGTCCTTTACTTTCACGTGTTACACATTTGAACAAAAGAACAAAGTAAGGCTGTACATTATCCTATCTAATTTTTACTCTGACTAGAATTCTTTGCTAATCATATAAGAATAAAGCAAAAAATTGAAGGACTCCAAATTTCTAATAATTATCAGTCCACAATTCAACTTTTTTGCTTATGATATTGTATTGACTGTAGGGGATACAAATTAGTCAGTACACATAACTGATATATTCATTATACTTTTTAAAGAAATATAAAAAAATGAAATTTAATGAGAATAAAATGGAAACCATTTTATAGTACCAGAATACCCTTTCAAAATTAAAATAAAATATAAACTTAATTGGGATGAATCAGAAATCAAGTACATAGCAATCAAGATTTCAGCTTCCTTAAAATAAATGGTAAATAATAATTCTGATGACACATTAGATGAAATGCTATGTCAAAAATGCAGCATTTTTTTATTTGAAGAAATACTGCCTAAATTCCTTTACATATTACAGGTGACTTCTTTAGTTATTGACAAAAAGATAATAAACAGATTAAACAAGCTACTTTTATGGTACTCATCTAAACTCAGAACATATTTAATAAACTATATAAAGCCTTAGCAAAAAGGTTGACTAAGTTTTTAGGCATGAATTCCTATGTAGTAATTTCATTATTTAAAAAAGTATCATGGATAGATGGATATATGTTTTTCAAGCTTGATAGAATGTAATTCATAAAATTCTTTCTTTCCTACTAAAATTGAATGCAAATTCTGATTATCTAGAAATCGAAAATAGTAGCATGTGACACATTAAGAAATATATACGTAGAGATTATGCAATACAATTTCATTCAAATAATAGAAATAGCATTTTTAATAACATCTGAAATAACAGGCCTTGCAGTTTCAGTGTCAAGAATGTGATTTAGAGAGTGCTGAGCTCCATATTGATATGACTAATAGTCTAGCACACAATAAAGTATTGATATAATTTCTGGCAATAGTCACCTCTTATCTGTCAATTTTATATATTCTTTGCATGTCTCTGATAAAGCAGCTTTCCATATCTAGAGTAATTCTACATACCTTTTGGATAACAATAACCACAGAAGAAACTATCTCCAACATGACTGGTTCCTCCATGATATCATCCACTAAAAACTTGGAAGACTCACCTGCTGCCTTTGCTATACTTTGCTTATCCATAGCCTATAGACATGGTGATTTTAACATCTTCTGTTCAACAACAGCTTTTATGGATTCCTTTCAGTCATCTGTGCATACCCAGGTGCAAGAAATCAAATTGATGGTATTTGATGTTGTAGAGTACATAGCCATGTTGGAATAGACCAGCCAGGATCTATCCTCTTGACTAGATGAAGGTGAACATCAAATAACTTTTCAGTTTGACTTCACCCAAGTCTTAAATGAAAGAATCAATGATCAAGAGAATACAGGATGCCAACATTTTGATCCTAGGTATTCAAGATGGGGCTGAGCAGAAGGATATGCTTTGTTTTATTCATGCATGGATTCCTGCTAGATTGGGACTAGATACCAATTTGACGCTTATGATAGAGCACATTAGTTCCTAGTACCTATTCCATAACCAGGGGCCCTACAAAAACCTGTAATTGTATGCTTATGTTTTGAACAGAAAGAAAAGATGCTCAGGGCTGTGTGGCAAAGGAGGATATCACTTATCTTGGCAGAAAAGTGAGATTTGACAATGATTTCATTAAAACAGGTCCTTGCTAACTGTAAGATTTGGATCCCATGGTTATGATTTCTTAAGGAAAAGGTATTGAAGTCTTCTTGGCCAGATTAAAGGTGGAGCTTCCTGATGGCCCACATTTGTTTTCTCAACCAGAGGAGTCACTTCAGCACTCGAAAGATCATACAGCCATATTTATTCCAGATAATATGGACTGGGTTCCAAGTCTGACTAAGCAAGTAAGAGCTATCAATGGAGTTGCTTTATCATGCCCTGACCCCAAGCAGTCTAAACTGGCTCCCAAAAAGGTGGTTCTTATCACTGAGGTGATCACAACCTTAAGTAATTTGTACAGCTTGATCTTATTTATGTATGATGGGGATCTACAATTCTACCATTATTACATGCTGATATCTAGCCTGGGTAGCCCAATAATGACTCCAACCTGCACTAACTTTGTCTTTTTTGTTAATAGATTACATGTTTTAGAGCTCGCTGCTAATTGTATTGGCTGCTTGGCTGTGGCACTCGACATGGATGAGCAACTTCTTTCCTGGCAGTTGAAAGGAATTGGACTTAGGTGTATTTTTCCCTTCTCAACATTGGAAATATTAGACATTTTATATATAGTTCTACAATGGCAGTCTCATGTTTATTGTTTATTATTGTACTAGTTGTTAAAAGTTTGCATTATGCTTGTTTTATGACCATGGAATTTACCACAGATTATTTTTTTGCATCTCTTTTCATTAGATTTTTGTTGACTGCTCAAGATACTTTTCATATTGCTCACCCAGAAAAAAAGCTATTTTTCATAGATTAAAATGTGTGTGACTTTCATAAGAATATCTATGTGCAGAAGTGATGTTTGAGTCCATCATTAGGAAGGTAGTCCAATTTGTTTGACTTAGTGTTAATATTAATGGTATGAACTCTCCTATCAAACAGACTCATCTATGCATTACAAGTTAGATAGCACTTCCCTGATGTTCTGATACTCCTAGACACACACACTTGTCAGATATTTAACATGCTAAATTATCCTCATGGGGTTATGATCTATTTGTCCCCTCTCCACATACCTCTGGTAAGTGAAAGGATGTCACCATACTGATGAAAAAGATGATGATGAAGTTGTGCCCTTATGTTCCCACTGGTGAAACTTCTTGTCCCAGTAGAGGAAGTAGCTGGGGTTGCACTCAAAGTAGGAAATAGAACACTGACAATAGTTTCCATCAATTTCACCCTCTAATAATGACCAGTGTGCTTAAGCAGCATCTATAGTACATACGAGAAAATCTAAAAGGCCATTTAGTCTTGTTAGGTGATTTTAATTATATATTACAGCCCCAAGACAAGTCAGCCATCAGGCCTTTTTATCTATCCCCATTTTCTAGATGTCATCAATCTTGGGTCAAAGAAATGTCTTTACTCGACCTGTGTTTCTAGAGTATTGCCAAGCAATCCACTTATGCTGTGCTGAAAAGGTCATAGGAAGGCCAAAACTTGCATGTCCACAGCTAGTGGGGTTTGACTTTTTTGGTCTGAATCTGTCCATAAAGACTTAAAAAGGAAAAAGGAAAAAGTCATGGACAATCTGAGGCCATATAGCTGAAACATTTGATATCTGTAAGGGGTCATTTGCATATATCCCATGGCTCTCTATCACAGGAGGCTTAAGGTATCACACAGTGAAAACTATAGCTTGTCTAGATTTCTTTTTTGTAGTTTTTACTAATTGGTTTATCTGTGTGAACTTTTTACTTTTTGGTTTACTTGAACCAGGTCTGCTCATAAAAAGTCATCTATTGCTTCACAAGGTCTGCTACTAGGGTTACCACCTGTCCCTCTTTGTGAGGGACAGTCCTCTTTGGGCAGTTGTGTCCTGTGAAATAAACTAAAAAAATGACAAATGTCCTGAGATTTTAGGACAAAAATATTTCCCAAGTTTTATTTAATAGTTGCATAAAACTGTTATTTTGTATTTTAAATACATAAATATTATTTTAATAGCATAAGCAAGTCAAATGCTACAAGAATACGCCTTTATTTTGACAAAAACATTGAATTTCTGTCTTTTGCACTGAGCATGGGTATATTTTGTCCTGCAAATTTTGCATTTCTGCAAAAATGTCCCACTTTGGGCATTTGAAAAGATGGCAGCCCTATCTGCTACCTCCACTAGAATTGGTTGAGTTTATGTAAAGGATGACTTCCTAGACTATCAGCCAACTTATCTGGTTGTTCTCTGTCCATATTCTGGCCTCATTGCCATAGAATGTTACTTTTCACAACCACTCCCCCTCCCACCCAAAACAATCTTGAGGCAATACCTGTACTATACTGGGAGACCAGATTTTCCTCAACACTTAATTACCTTTACTCAAGATATTTCAGCTTGTATGGCCTTGAAGAACATTCCCCTTCTATATTATGGGATGCCGATAAGGCATATTTGCAGGCTAGATTACAATCCTGGACAGCTGGACTATGAAAGTAATGGAATGCTTAGTTAAACTCCTGCCTCTATAATATTGACAGGAACTGGCTCAGTGCTCCTCTTGCAGGGCTCACTCTAGTTTGCCTACTCCTGTCTCCATTAAACAGAAAATACCAGACATGATAAACAGGAAAACTAATTAACCTAGATAAATTATGGCTTTAATATTATGAAGTTTCCTCTTGGGTTTTATTTAATTTGGCTAAGAAAGCCAAAAGAAATACCAAGTTATTTGTTCCACTAGCTGTCAGCTTGCCAACAGTGCAAAAGATTCAATCAATTACATGTAATCAATAATTTTAGACAGTGTTACCAAGCCTTTACAAGGAAATTGATTCACTGGCTACCCTTGCTACAAATTCACCATGCCCAGTGATTATACCTGAAACTCTCCTGGGTTTAACACAACAGTAAATGCAAGCCCTGGAAGCACCTAGATTTATTCAAAAATTATAAGGCACTATCAAGAAACTGAAGGCAAACAAAGCATCTGGAGTCAATGGTCTCTGATATGAACTCTTTAAATCTATTCCATCTCCAGCTATAAACCTATTGTGGAAAGCCTGTGTTTCCACATCAGTGGTTCAGGGATTCCCTCCAATTCCTGCTCTTTTCAGTTTAAAAGCCAGGCAAAAAAATTATTTTCCAGCATGTTATCATCCAATAGCTCCTCCTAACATGGACAGTAAAATATATATGGGTACCTGAGCCACAAGTCTGCTCCCTTCCTTTGTTCACCCTGATCAGGTAGGCTTTGTGAAGGGCAGATTTTTCTGGCACCATGCTACGAGAACAGTGCAATGACTGGAAAGGGGCTATCCTGGTAATTCTCCACGTATGCTACTCTTAGTAGATCTAGAAAAAGCCTCTGCCAAAGTTTAATGGAGCTACCTGATCCAGGTCTTGACAGCTGTAACTTCCCAGCTTCCTTTATAAAGGTATTCCTAATCCTGTACCAGGGATCAACTGCTGCAATCAAAATGAAGCCTTGCATTTTTGAATCTCTAACCATTACTACAGGAGTTAGACAGGGATGCTCTTTGGCACAGCTTTTTTTTTTTATTTTGGTCATTGAGCCAATAGCTATAACTTTACAGGAGATCTTAGCTATATCAGAACTGCAATTCCTTATTGCTTCAATAACCAGTCATATTTCTTTATTTGCTGATGATCTCCTGGTTTTAATTAATAATCATCAGCTAATGCTTCTGTATGCTTGGGAAGTCTGGGCCAGTTGGCAGCATCCATCTGGTTATAAGGTTAGTCCTATCAAATCTATGCTAGCTCTGGATAGTACCTCCTTTTCCATGGCCAAATAAATATGGTTTCATATTTATCCCCCTCATCTTAAATAGTTATGCATTCTATTAGCTTCCTGTGCAAAACAGAACAAATATTTTAAGCTACAGTCCATTGAGGCAGTAATTAAGACTTGTATTCAGAAATGGAATACATACATTTATCTTTAGACCTAAAAATCCTTCTAGCCAAAATGATTCTTTGTTAAGCTCCTTTGTATTTTGCAGGGCACCACCTTCAGGATTCCTTATTCTTTGTTGTAGAATTGGTATAGAAAGATCTTTTGGTTTTTATGGTCTTCCTCATTGGCTAGGAATTCTCCAACCCCATATTATGCCCAGAAAAATCTAGAAGGCATAAGTATACTCAGCATGTTAGTAGTATATCAAGCCACCAGCTTTAGACTTTTTGAGGAATTTATGAGGTGCAAGTGATGCTTGCATAGATTACAGTCATGGAACAGGCAATCTAACCTCATCTTCGAGGTCTTATTCTCCCAACTGATGGTGCTGGTTACAATATTGTTCAACTACTTTTATTTGCTATAACAACAGTGTTTCTTGCCAAAGTGCCAGCAATTGCCATTTCACGATATTTAAGCTTCTCTCCTTTGAAATGTCACACTCTAAATACCAAGTCTAGAAATGCAGGAGAAGATTAAATTTCAAGCATGGCTCTTCTCCTTTACATGTCTGTTTTGCAGGGGGGGGGGCAAGACCCCCTTGCACCTTCAAACTCCCAGAACTTATTCATACTAACTCTAAAATTGCCATACCTCAGAGAAAATGGAATATGCTGAGAAATGGCCATCTCTGACTCACTATATGTAAATCTATTTTTTTTGGCCATTCATTTTCTGTGTTTTGAGATTCGGTCTAGCAGGTGCCAACATTCAAATGGTTACCTATTTAAACACCCTCTGTTGAGTTACATGTGCTGTCTTGCACAAACTAGACCCTTCTGCCACCTAGTCTTCTTATGCTTTCCCCTTGGAGCATGCCCAGTATTGATCTTGGCTTGGCAGTTTTTTCCTTGAGAGTTTGGTGCAATAAAATCTTATTCCTTACTTGGCAGCTCTATCCTAATTCAACCCTCAGTGCTTTCTGAGACCTCACCACAGAATACGATATTCCAGTGGTCCATCTCATATATTATTATTAGTCGGGCTATATGCTTCACAACACGCTTAATCCAAATTTGCTGAGAATCCACTCCAGTTCCCCACGTTTACAGTTATTGGATGCTACACTTTACTATAATAGATGGGAAGGTAAGTTAATCTAGTCTTACTGCTCTTCTGGTGAAGATATATCATAACCCTTTCCAAGACTTCAACTGGTAGAGAGTCTATAGATAAGCAAACTTCCCTGATATTGCACTTGCCTGCCAAATTACATCCTCCCCAGAATTAAGATTATTCACCTGGAAATATTTTCACAGGCTTTTTCTGACCCCAGTATACTATCTAAATGGTTTTAATACAATTTGTTCCTTTGTTGCAGATGTCAACAAGAATGATATGAGCCCTTCTAGGAGCACATTATATGGGAGTCTCAAGTGACGTGACAAATCTAAACGGATTCACCCACTTTTAGCACCATGCATGAAAGACCTAGTCCTATTTGGTTTCACTCTCAAACTTGAGCCCTTCTTTTCATGTCATGCTTTTGGCAGCCAAAAAGGCTATAAATAGACATTAGAGAACTATAAGTTCCCCTTCTATCTCTGAATGCTGACAAAGAATGTTCCCCATCTATAAAGCGGAGCTTTCGATAGCTAAGAGAAAAAAATAAAGAAATCCACTTTCAACAAAAAAGGTCCTCTAGCCTTCCATACCAGTTTGCATATTCTATCAGGCACTGAGAAGTCTTCCTAAAAATACTAACCATTCTGTTCAAGTATCCCTGCATGAAGATGTTCCAAAGTGACATGCCTTATATCTATATATACATAAGTACTGTTAGTTTGATATATAAATATTTGGTACCGCTTTTTTATGTAATTCCCTGATTGAGCTAGTGGATAAGTTCCCAGTTCTGTTGTGTATAGCTGATGTTCTACTTTTTTTATATAATCTATATAACCCTGTTTAAAATATTAATGCTATCAACTACATTTTTTTTCTCCTATTGTGGTTGTTCAATACTGTTTTTTTGTCTTTCTCATCAAATCAGTTAATCAATTTTGTTACAGCAATAGCTGATAGACCTGTCCATTGAAATTCTTCAGTTTTATTTTTACAAATTTTCAACTTGGTTCTAAGAAATGTACCATCAGGCTGTTATTTATTCATATTATAAATAAAATAAAAAAAGAAGTTACATATATTAAGCACTCATAATAAAGACATTTTTCACATTATTCCCAATTACAAATACTTGGAATTTCATTGATAATACTAATTTAGTCACCATGAAACTATTAAAGAACAAGAATTTAATATGTCAACTTATTAAAAAAGCGCAACAATAAAAATGAACAGTTTGATAGATAACATTGATTTGAATAGTTCTAACAGGGTTCTAATTTGTAAAATAAAAGAAATTTTAAATATCAAACTGAGTATTATATCAATACGTGAAAAGAAAGAAATTCCAAACCGTATAGTTTATCTTCTACAGTCAAAAGAAATTGTGTTCCAATGGAATTTTATTAAAAGGGTATAGAATGATGGGTGGGTGCAGTGGTGTAGCAGTTAGCCTTGTCGCCTCACAGTAAGAGGTTCTGCAGTTCAATTCTTGGCTGGGATGCCTTCTGTGTGGAGTCTGCATGTCCTCCCAGTGGTCGGATGGGCTTCTTCTGGGTGCTCTGGTTTCCTCACAAATTCCAAGGACATCCAGTAGGTGGATTGGACACTCTAAATTGGTTGCAGGTGCGAGTGTGTGTGCAAGTGAGTGGGATGGATGAACTACTGTGTTCAGGGCTAGCCATCCGGTGGTGTGAACCTTGGCTCGAGATGATTGTCACTGTTGAAGTGACACCCCAACCCCGTGTGCAAAATTGGAAAAAGGGGTTGAGGATGGATGGGACAGAATGGTACTAAATAATCTCAACAGTATACAGAGGAACTATTGGGAGTTTTTAGAAACAAGCAATGTAACTGAAATAAGTGAAGAAAAAATAGAAATTTGATTTGGAAATCAGTAAGCCTGACATCTATGAGTATACACTGGAAAACTTTCACTTGTAAATATATACACAGAATTTTCACATCTCTACACAAAGTAATTAAAAACATGTATAGATCTGATGATAATTGTTTGGGGAATAAGAAGGGGGTGAAAGCTGATTGGGTACATTTTTATGAATACGAGGTGTTACAAAAATATTGTTTTTTGTATATAATTTCTAAAGATTTGTAGTTTGAGAAATGTAGTCTAACAGGAACTACAATCCTTATGAATGCACCCATGCCTGGCAGTGTGAAAAAAAAAGCATTATGTAATGCTCTGGGGACTATTGGCAGCTGTCAGAAAAACTATTACCGGAAAATGTAAAAGTGAAGTGCCTACATTGTTTATTTTATTAACCTTGCCACTCATTTGTGTAAAAATGAAATCACTATTAAGCTAAGATCAGATTTGGTGGTGGAATAGATTAGAATCTTTATTAGACAAAACAGATAATATGTATCAAAGTTAAATTGCTATGATATTTGTGCTATGATATGTTTAATGTAATTAATATTATGTTTTGTCGATCCTCCCTTTTTCTGTGCATAGTCTGTTAATATTAGGAAAACTCAATAAAATATGTTTACCAGTGGGTCAATATCAGCAACATAATAAAAGCTTAAATGATACAGGCAATACATTATATGTGAGATACAAATGAAATACGAGGATCAAGTGTTTACCAATGTTTTCACTACTGATTCTCAAAATCATGGGGTGGATTGTGCAGAAATGATCAATGCCCATTTTATCTAACAAGTTCTTTATTTTCTTCTTTGTGACAAATTTAAAGTAGATTAGGGGACACTAGATGATTTCATGAAATGGTTTATTTGGGATAGGTGCTATAACAGAGGTAAATGTTTAAAGGACTGAGTGGGTTTTTGGTGTTCTTCATGATTTTGTTTAGTGTTTTGGGACAGAGTTTGCTAGAATCATTGCTAGTATATATATATATATATATATATATATATATATATATATATATATATATGTATAAAATTTACATTAGCTGACTTTTGCTGCATTTGTATCAGTTGTAGTAATGTTTTTTTTAATTGTTTGAAGGTGTGGAATTTATTCTAGTTGGCTAGAACAATTTTCCATTCCAACCAGGATTTATTCCTGCTCCTAATTTGCTTGAAGAGTTCTGAATGCAGCCCTTGTGTTTTTCTCTCTTGCAGCAGCTTAGTCCTTAGTCGGTAAAGTATGTCCTTAATTTGAATGAAAACTTTGCAAAAGGCTGAAAGAGCTGTTTTTATGTTGAGGTTATTATATAAAGGTGATCAGCCCAGCATTGTTTAACTTGGCAATATGTATCCCTTGAGGAATTTTTTACTGAATGAGTTGTCAGATAGGTTGGAAGGAGTTTTAGTTTTCACGGACCAGGCGGCATGGATTGGATTATAGTCACTTGGTGCATTAAGAGATGATGTGGAGAGAGCGGAGAGTTTCCTTATACTCTTTGGCCCCAAGACTGCCAGTCCTTAAACCTTCCTCAGTTAGACTTAAGCCCGTTCATTCCTTAGTTGTGGGAATCACCTTCAGATCCACTAGGGGGAGAGACACCTTGCGATTATCATTTAGGCAGCCATGAGGTTAACATGTGTCCTCTCTGGAATTAAGCCAGTTTTTACTTAGTTTTGCTTAACCCCTCTCCTAAATGGAAAGGCACGTGATTCCCCTATCACTACAGAAGCCCATAATGCCTTCCTCTGTGCAAGTGTATTTACCTAAGAGTGGAGTTTTTGCAATGAAATGAGTTAAAACTAAGTTATAGAGTCATGTGATCGAACACATCATGTCTCAGATTTTGCTAGCTGAGTTCATTTGTAAGTTGATCCTAGTTTGTTTAACTGTTGTTTAAGGTGGCCAAAGTAATCTAGGTTTGTATCGCCTATGATTATCAGCTTGTCCTGCTTGGAGAAGGAAAGGATAATGCCTATAACATAACTGGTACTTCAAAAGAAGCTCTAACTGCTGAAAAGAATTAAATGTGCTGCTATTAGAAGTGTTTTTATTTCCAGTGATATTGCAAGTTACCTGCTACTACTGTGTAACGCAGTGTAAATAGTAGATTTTTTTTTAAATATTTGTCTATTTATTTACTTTTGTTGAACAGGTTACTCCAACTAGGCATGCTCTATTTTCAGGGGAGACACAAGGTGATATCCATACCAACTGAAGGAAATTTTTCAAGAATACTAAGGAAATTTAGTGGCTAATGATCTTTTACGTATTCATGAGATACCACCAACTCAGGCAGATTGGATCTTAGCTTAGCATCACATCCAAACGAAGGCATCACAGGACCCTATCACCCTCATTATGCTGCAATACAGTACCAATACAGGAGAGTGAATCCAAGTAACTGGCTTGGGAATAGAACCCTGGCATCAAAGCTAGAACCACTGCCACTTACTCAGTCTGTATAGAAATAACATACAGCAATTACATTGTATATTATTTGTATAAGTCATATGAAATTTGACATACAGCTATTCAATACCATAAAGAAAGTCCATAGAAATGGCCATGCTATACAGAAACAAACAATTCCTAACATATTTCACTAGAGCCAATACTGCATGCACCCACCTCATCTCCACACTCTTGTATGCCTCACCTATCCTTATCAATCTCAGAAAATCTGACCTGTCCAAACTGCAAGCATGTTATAATAAAATTACCAAATTTGAAACAAATAGCCCTCACAGAACATACCACTGCACTCCCCTCAAAACACTTAATTGGCTGGAACTTCCCCACCTCATTCTTTACAATCAACTTTTACTAACCCAAAAATTACTTCACTGCCCTGAAAACAAACCCTGCTCTACAAAATATAGTATACCCAAGTACCAAAACCAGAGTCCTAAGATCCAATCAGAAACTCCTATTGGAGGTGACCAAAACCAATAATTCTGCAGGTATATCCCTCTATAGCAACACCATTGCCAAAAACTGGAACACCCTTCCCCCCAACATCTCATCTATCACCTCCATTGCCTCCTTCAAAAAGGCCTTAAAGTCCCACCTATAGCAATCATGGCTCTGTAGGTGTGACAACACTAATTAAACTCTTAGACTTCTTTAGCTCTATTACCACCTCCCACTCTTTAAGCACTTTGCTAACCCCACCAATGTATCTCTTCCCTCCACTATCCCAGTTACACATACCACCCTCCTATGTCATCTCACCCTTCACCCTTAGCCTTAATACCACCGTATGCATCCTGCCACTGTGTTTTGTGGAAACCCAGACTAATCCTCTATTACCATCTACTCTCAACCATCTCCCTCTACTTAGTACTTTTCTTCCCCCACTAACCTTCCCCCTTTTTTTCCTTCTCACCTCTACTTCATTACCTGTCACCCACCACTAACTAGAACTTGCAACACATACATTCCTTGAGATCCTGGGAATATGCATAGTAGACTAAATATATATTAACTCATAATGTATAACATTTAGAAACTTCAATAATTCTAGAATTCAATACTGCAAGAAATGTTGCTAGTTTTTATACTGTTATAGCCTTCCACAAGTGCTGCATACTGTTTCTTTGTATTGCAAATTATCTCAAGTAAACAAATTGTCTTATGTAAACAAAACCGTAGAATAAGTAAGTTATATGTTGTATTAGGAGCTTTTCTCCCTGACCCTCTGCTGAAAAAGGTCCTGTGTCCATTCAGACTTTCCCAGTAAACAAATGTGAAATAAATAAACAAAATAAATATTTATTGCAGTTTATAGCACTGTAACTTAGTTTCAGTTTAGGGTATGTGTAAAACACTAACTTTAAGGGATGTATGCATTTATTTATTTTTATTCATACTTTGTTGACTGGGTTAGTCCCACTAGTGCTAGTAGCCTCTTTTCTGGGGAGACCCAAGCTGGTATTTATACAACTAGGGAAAGTGTGGCTGGGTCATCAGGGAACTTCCCCTACTCTTTTCAATAGATGATGTGGGGTCTTTTACATCCACATGAGCTACCATCAATTTAAGCAGGTGGGTGTTGGTTTAGTATCTCATTCTGCACACTCAGGAGTAGAGCACCCCTCTTATGCTGCAGTGTCAGCAATCAATATCCTGGCGTGGGAATAATACCCCAAAGATAAATGTGTTACTTACTGCACCACTGACAAAATCAGTACACATAACACAGTCTTGACTTCATCTCCTGGCACTAATAATAAAGATTTTGAACAGTCAACATCTCTTGTCTCAGTCTCATCCCTTGGTTATCTTGACAAAAACTATTAAAATATATCTTACAGCCTGTAACCCATAATAAAAACAACACTACAGAACGAACAACGATGAATAAAATATAAATCAGTCATCTGCTCTGGTGGGTGCCTTGCATAACTGCACTTTCATTGTGTGATCACTGGTAAAAAGATAATTTTACAATGGCAAACTCATGAACATCACATTTCAAAATTAACACTATTCAGTAGACAACAGAAGATTACTAGGCAATCTTTCTTGGACGAAAAGTGTGATACATTATAGTCTTAGTGAAGTGAGACAAAGGTAAAGATTCATGATATACAATGAATTCCTGTTCCTTGAAAGGGTCAATTTAATGCAGTTCCTGAGAGGATATAAGTACTACTAGGGAAATGGAGGATTTTCATAAAGAGTCTGTGTTTCACAGAATAAAAATGAACATTGAAAGGAATAAGGGTAAAAAAAAAAAAAAAAAAAACATTTCCTTGGCTCTGTCACAGCTCATGATAAAATCAAGGAAACTGCAGTGACCAGGTCAGATCATACAAGACAGAAATCAAGAGGCAGAGGTCTGCCCATGGTTGTTGTTTCATAATCTTTCTCAATGGTGTTTGAGCATTATAAGGCCTAGCACTGCATCCTGCTTAAATGATAGATGGATGCAGTATCATAGTGTCTACTAGAAAATGACACGAGTTAACTTCAAGTTATCACATTTCTTTTTCTGGGGGCATGTTCCTAATCCACACAGTGATCAGGAGAAGAAAGGATTGTTTTAAAAACGGTTCTGAAGTATATGCAACCTTTTCTTCTTTTCATGGTTAGAGGAAAATATTAATAGGAGCAAACTGTTTGCATCTGTTCTTTTTCCATTTGCATTTCAACTTTGTTTTAGTACAAGTATTGGTCATGTTGTAGTCATTTTTTTCTGTCTTGCGCAAGTTTCACTTTAGAGTTCTCATGCAAATGTTTTGGTATGTCAGGTATAATTTCTCAGAATATAAGACTGCTTTCTTTCTAAACTACATGCGCTGACAGTTCACTTTTAATGGACTAGATAGTAAACAAGAAGAGCTCTGTGTGAAGTCCCATAATCTTGATGTAAGATCATGCAAACAGTTTGCAGTTCATAAACTGGTTCAAAACACCATGCAAGTTTACTTTGCATTGTATACGATTGGTGCAAAACAGATGTCAGAATAGAAATGAATATCAGTACAATGCAAAACAGATTTACTGCAGCTGTCCATACGGTTTTCCAGTGTATTATATCTTAACAGGTTCTACACTTTTCTAACTGTACCCCTTTAGTTGTAAAACCCTCTTTTCCACATGCCACAGATCACACTATTAAATATTTCTCCTTACTATTACTGTAAAGTGAAATTCCTTGCCCAATCTCACCAACGCCCTTCTGCTATCTCAAACTGTCTCTCTCTCTCTCTCTCTCTCTCGCCCTCTCTCCCTCTCTCCGTCTGTCTGCTCTACAGTTGCTGTAACCTTTAACTAGCAGAAAGTAGAGTCCCAGAAAAGGCCACCTTGTAATACCTATACCAGGTCTGTATACTGATTTTTTTTCTTTCTATGCAGTCTGCCATTAACTTTATAACTAGCAAAAGATGCATACCTAGAGGTAATCACTAATCACTGACTGTTTTTCTTATCTTCGGATGCACTGCCTTGTGGTGTCCTGTTGCTATGTCTAGAGTCCCACCAACACAACCCCCTTCACTTTCTCTGAAAGGTTTTCCATAGCTGAGCTACAGCCCTTAGTGAAGGTGCCATTTTTGATCTAGTCCTTGTGTAGGTGTCTTAGCTTTAGGTCCCCCTGAAAGTAAATGTACATTGTTTATCTTTCACAGTTGCTGTAAATGTCTGTATTACTCTGGTCACTATCATTGCAGAAGGCTTCTTGTCTGTTGTGCAAAGACCTGTAATTGTGACACACCAACATAATACACTGTTGATGTTCAGGATAGGTTGTTACTGACTTTCTGCTAAAGTGTAGTATACTGACATAAATCAGAGATGTATACTGCTGACTTCCAGAATACTAGTTTTCTAAGAATCTGAAAGTCATAACAACAAGAAATTCCAGGTGCTGAATAGAGCATTCTTAGCTGTCACTAGAGATATATGCTGTGACTTTTAGTATTTATTGTTTATAAGCACTTAAACACCACCAGCAAGATTTACCATGTCCTGTATAATGCATTCTTACCTATACTTTGGTTAGTCTTGCTCTCAGGAAACAATCTATCCTCTGCTTACAATGCAAGTTGTTCAACCTTCGTTTTTGTACAGATAGCAACTTTAACAACAGTCTTATATGGATATGATAGTTATTATATAGGGACATGTTGCCTATTAATGTTAACTTCCCAACTACTTTCAGGTTGTTGTTAGAACATAATTATCCTGTTGCATTGATAAAATAGGATTGCCTATCAATCTATTTATATTTACAACTGACAAACAAGTTCACTCAGTCCATGCATTTTAAGCAGTGCTGCAATTAGGTTGGTGAACGCAATTGCATGTTAAGTAAACTAGTTGCAAAGACTCCTGGTCTGCAGGACATTTGATATGTAAATGTAGTCAAGTGATTGCTGAAGTATGACATTCATGTATATTTGTGCTAGTTTGCTCCCTTTTGTAGTCATCTGACATGGTGCTTAAGGTACCAACAGTTCAATTTATTTTATTAGCGTTTATACAGTTATTGTCAATACATTATATAATGCGCAGTCTATTAAATGTATTAGGGATTGCTTGTACAGTTTCTCCTCTCACCTCATGAGCACTTGTAGGTGTACATATTTCCCATGATCTGATTGAATACTTTTTATACTAATAGAAGCCACATTGCATATCTTGGCTACGCCCATCCTTACTAAAACTCATCCTGGTAGCATCATGTGATATTACTCAAATATGAGCCAGAGAACTGGTTGGGTGATCAGATGCTGACATTTTTTTCCAAAAATGTCTTACTTGAGTACTTTGTGATACTACTTAATTGAACCCTTCTCTTACAATTTAATTCAACTTTATCTATCCATTATTTTTTCTTTCAGTCATTCCACTGGCCTGTTGGATACAGCACCTCTCCCAGCTAACACTTCTGCAAGCTACCCAATTGCAGACTTTGTCAAGAATACTCCAACAGTTCATCCTTCAGGATAGCTAAGGATAGTGACAACTTCTGATTTGTTTGTGGACCCTATATTCAAATTCAGAATTAGGTTTGTACATGTTGTGCAAAGGTAAAAATGTAGGTCTACTTATTATGTTTGTTGTAGTTTTCAGGGCTTAATCCCTACCATTGGATATAAACTAAGGCTGTTTCCAAAACATCCAAAACAGAATTGCCTAGGTTAGGTGAAGCTAAACTAAACAATTAAAGGCAATATATATTGCAGCTTGCTATACAGCTTTCCAGCATAATATATCTTAACAGGTTCCTCACTCTTCTTAGTGTACCCCTTTAGGTGAAACCCTCACTGTTCTACATACTCCCATTTTACTCCTCCCTCTACATATAAATCAAACTATTGAATACTTCTCCTTACTATCTACTACTGTAAAGTGAAATTCCATGCCCAATCTGACTGTTGCATTTTTAATATCTCTCTCTCTCTCTCTCTCTCTCTCTCTCCTCTGTATAGTTACTGCAACCATTAATTAACAGAAACTAAAGGCCACAACAGGCTGCATTGTAATACCAATACCAGCATTGTATATAGATTCTTTTTTTATATACTGTCTGCCATTAACCTTATAATCATTAAAGTAGTCCTACTGGTAGTCTTCAGTTATGAATCACTGATTGTTTTTCTCATCCTCCAATACTCTGAATCAGGGTTGGCCTTGCTTCATTTTGCTTCCCTACCCTAACCTACCCTACTCAGAATTCCCACCCACCTGACTTACTAAACTCACCACGCTCCAGCCTTATCAACCCTAGAACCTATCACTTACATAACCTCGAATTACCTCCACAGCTTGTCACATTCTCTTCTAACCACTTTCTCTTTCCATAGACCTATACTCCACATGAAAAATTATTTCCCACTTTAACCTCCCCATCCCTAACAAGAATTCTAACCTTTACCTTAATGCATGCCATCAACCATCTCACACATATCTTCCATTACTACCATGATTTTGGTATATCAATTAACCTCTACTTCTACTTACAGTTATGCAGTCATCTTTAAATAGCTACTAAGCTTAAACCAATCACTATATGCACTATTAACCATATACTTCTACTTCTATCAGCTTTCATAGATCATCTACTATCTTGCCTATTAACGCAATGTACATCCTCACGTACCCAAATGATGTTCATAATCCACACACTTACACTTCTACTTTTCAATCTGCTAACACATAGCTCAAGTTACCACACAAAGTTTTTATCCCCTTCATTCCCACAGCTACCAAAACAAAACATTCTGTATCACTTTACTAACATTATTGGCAGCCTATTCAAGCTCCCTTAAACAGATCTGTAGGCTTATATATAGGCTAAAAACATAACAATAGCTAATAAGATTGCAATACAGATCAAATACAAATGTAAATGGCCTTTTACTCATCAGCAAACAATTCCTATCCTAAAACTCTGGGAGGATATTCACCCCAACCCTTGAACTTCACAACATCATCATCATCATGATATTATACCAAAAAATGTACATAACTTCATCCTACAACCACTCTCACATAACAAACACAATGTACTCTTTCTTAACAGGAATCTCAGAAATATGTGCAACAAGATACAAGTCATCCATATTTTTTTAGCATTCTACTTTCCTGATATTCCCTGATATACTTGTAGCCACAAAAACTTGGCTAAAAGAGAAAATAATTGATAATGTAATTCCATCACAGGCTGCAGCATTCTCAGGAATGGCAGGAAAAATTAATGTGAAGGTGGTGTTGCAATCTATATAAAAGTATATGATGTGGTAACACCCTACCCTATGACATACCTACATTCAATAATGCTGAACTACTACTGTCCCAGCTGAAAATAAACAGTAGAAAGTCCATATGCATTTCTGCTTTATATATTCCTACAGGTAAGAACTTCAGTTCACCAGAAAATACCATCCACTAGATGGTTCACAATATTTATAAAGAATCATTCATACTAGGTGATCTCAATATAAACTAGAACCTTGACAATTCTGCATCTGCTCTGACAAAATAAACTTATATGAGTTCACCCACATAATCAACACCACTACTAGGCTCAACACAAATAGCAATATGGGATGTGTATTAGATTTGATTCTTACAAACAGAATAAATAAGCTAACTACCTATGGATCACTACCTGGCAGTATTAGTGACCATCTTCTAGCATATGCAAAAAGGGAACAACAATGGCAGACTAAACAATTACTCTGCAAGCAGGCACACAATTCTTTGACCTTTAATAGGGAAGCCTTTGTCTCTTCTCTGCTACACTATAGTTGAGGTAAGCTAAAAACCATGCCATTAAATTATGCTGTGTCCCATTTCAACAAAATCTTCCTGAATACCCATCTTTAAAAACTAAAAGGGTCAAATCAAACACTACAATGTGGTTGTCAAAACAGACCAAACAGCTCATGCTACAGAGAGAGAAAGCAGCTCAAAATAACTTCCAAAACTTCAGACAACTTAGACAACTTGGTAACCAAACCCCAAAACACATTTGATTAGACAAACAATCATTCTACACCAACGCCCAATGCAAAAATACACATAATCCTAAATTATTCTGGTCAGTAATAAAAAGGTACAACATCCTGGAAAAGTCTCCACACCCTCACCCACCAGAAAAAATAACACAGATTCCATTGCTTGCTATTTTAACTATCATTTTATGCAGACAGTTCTGTCCCTTGTCAAAGGCAACACCTCCTCCCCTCCCCATATCCCTGAAGCACAAGTAAACCTATAACCAATTGTAACCTTTCACTTAATACAATTACGGTGTAGCAGAGAAGAGACAAAAAAATCTTCATCAACCCTCTACACAAAGGAGGTAGCTCAGCTGAGTTTACAAATTATAGACCTACTGCACTTCTGTCACCCTTATCTAAAATCCTTGAAAATTGCATCCAAACACAACTTGTGAAAAATCTTACTAGCAATATCCTTCTCTCCAAAACACAACATGGCTTCCAGTCAAACCACTGTACTGTTCCTATTCTTCTAAACTTTACCATCATGATTAACTGCAACAGGAATGGAGGTAACCTAGTTCATGTATTTTCCTAGACCTCTCCAAAGTTTTTGATGCTCTATTTCATTAAAAGCTGTCAACGTATTTAACATTATTTTAGTTAGTACAATATCCATGTTCATCTAATTTGTTTCTACTTAATATATGTTATGTTTTTTTCCTGTACTGAATTACAAATTGAACAACAATTGTAACTTTGTTGCAGCTTTTCTCTCCTGATCTCTGCTGAAAATGGCCTATGCCTAGTCAGATGTCCCCAGTCAGCAAAAACAAATGAACAAGTAAATAAATAAAGAAAGAAAGAAAATATAATTTCAAAAGTCTTTGCTGAGTTTAAAGACAATATAAATAGGCACAGCAAACATATGTTAGTTGTTAGTGCTTACTGAAAAAATGTTAGCATAACAAATGACAACATTTAATGTCAAACAAGGCTAGGCTTTAGTGAAACTGTATCCTAGCAAACGGGGATAGTAGTACTCTCCCCACTGCTCCCTGCTCTCCCACACACACAAGCACATATAAATCCCCATTGCCTCTCCCACATCCTCCCATCTTGTCCTCCCCATACTATCCAGATTGCTTTATTCTGCATTTTCTCACAGTCGCCAGCTTCTGATCACCCAACCAGTCCTCTGGCTCATATTTGAGTAATATCACATAATGCTACCAGGATGAGTTTTAGCAAGGATGGACGTAGACAAGATATGCAATGTGACTTCTATTAATATAAAAAGTATTCAATCAGATCATGGGAAATATGTACACCTACATCCTTTCAACACACTGTAAATGATGAAGACTGCATTATAACAGGTCTGAAGGAAATAACTGAATTAAGCCAAGAGTGGCCCCCAGAAGTCATGGCTTTCTTTATGCTCTGACGTGCAATTTAGATTTTTTAATAACATTTCCATCCAATGATTTGCATGAATAAAAAGCATGACAAAAGGAAGAAATTCAGTCTTTTACTTTAATTTTGCTTTTTTCTGTATGATTTCAACACACACACCTTACTTGGCCAAGAGAGCTCTATAATAATTGTGGAATAAATAATAGAATTTAGTTGGGGTTCTGGGGGCACTTAGGTCCTCAGAAACCATGAGGTTATAGATGCTATGATGTACATTTTAGAGCTTTTCCAAACTTTTGATTCAATGATGGCCTGAAAAAAACATGAGTAAGGAAAGGAATGAGTCTTATTTTTCTTTCAAGGAAGAAATAATTCTGACAAAACAACAATTCACAATAAACTGAGAAGACAAATGATTGTGAGGATACCTAAATCATATAATCATATAATCATATATGGGAATAGTGCCCGACTCCCTACACCCCACTAAAAACATGATCTCCTCCTGTATATCCTCTGGTGTTAGACTGGGACAAAAGTCAAGGCAGAAAGAGCCACAGTTATATATTTTAAGTGGCTGTTGTCAAACTTATATACAGCATGTCTCCTAACCCCTACCTCCAAAAGTCTATCACCTTCTGTTCATCACTCTGATGTCTGACTGGGACAATACTGAAAGAACAAATGGAACATAGTAACACATTTCAACTTGTTGCTGTGTAATGTATATAAACAGCATGCCTCCTTACCCCAACACCCAAAATATAGCTACCAGTAAGGCACCTGATGTTTGATTGCAATGTGAAAAAAAAAATAAATAAAAAATAGCAGTAATGTATTTCATCTTGCTGCTCCTAAAGAGTACACACTGCCCCTAAACAGGCTATAGTAACCTTCTGTGCAGGTCAGTGAGCAAAGATAAAGAGATAACGTGACCACACAATACTCAGCCCTACATACAAGTTCCAGAAACCATCTGTGTACATCTCTGAACAGGGCCAGTAGTAGAATGGGTACAGTTTGGGGTAGAGGCCACTACTCAGGCTGTGTCAACATCCATTTATGCAACCTGTGTTATAAGGACTGGCTTTTCTTCATACTGAGGATATTCCACACACAATACATAATACGTTTTCACATTTATTGGCTTTCTGCTCAATCCTACCCATCACTTTCCTGACTCATTCAATAGTTATATTTTAAGCAGGACAGAGCAGGAAGCTAACAGATTGAATAGTCAGATATACAGCACCTCCTGCTAGGGTACTACAGCTGCTTTATCTTGAAATATGGAGGCTGCAGGCCATTTCCTTATTCACATATATTCTTAAAAGTAAAGAAGTGATAGCATTTTTTTACTTTAAAAAAACATTGAGTAATGGAATAGCACACTTAGCAATTATGCAGAAGGATAAAAGCACTCTCATCAAACTAAACAAACAACTCAGAAGACACATAAAGTCTACCAAAGCCAAATTTGAGGTAAGTTTAGCCGCCCAGGTCAAGGACAACCACAAAGCATTATTTAACTATGTCCGCAACCTCAAAGGCTATACACAGTTGTGTGCAGAACTCATTGTAAATGGAGCCACCTATACTGAACCAGAAGATATAGCAAGCCTGGTTGATAAATTCAGCTCCAACTTTACTCATCTCTCCTCCTCAACCTTCCCTCAGGAAATATCATCAAATATAACTACCCCTACTATCACTAGGCAACAGGTCCTTAATGGTTTCTCTAAGACCAAGAACATTGCATCAGTGGGACCAGACAATACCCTAGGATGGCTTCTAAACAGCATGAAACATGAACTGTCAGGGCCTCTGGAATTACTGTTTGACTGTAGCCTCCAAACAGGCTTCATGCCTCATGAATGGAGAAGGCAACAGTCATCCATCTGCACAAAGGTGGGCGATCTACAGATACTGAAAACTACAGACCCATAAGGCTCACTAGTCTCATATGTAAAGCCATGGAAAGAATTATCATGGAGATGATCAGTAGAGATATAGTAAACCTCCAGACACTGGACCCAACCCACTTTGGTTTTGTCAAGGGCAGATCACGCCTACTCAATCTGGTGGACTTCTTTGAGAAGGTCACTAAAGCAATGGATGAGGGCAAAATCATTCACACTGCCTACCTTAAACTGGCCAAGGCATTTGACATAATACTCCACTCAGGCATTGTTGACAAACTCAAGAGGTTAGGTACAAACCCGTATGTCACCCGGTGGATAGCCAAATGGCTCACAGACAGGACCCAGGAAGTTAGAAATGGGGGGTCCACCTCTACAAAGAAGCCAGTCACATGTTGAATCCTTCAGGGTTCAGTCCTTGGACCTCTCCTTTTTGGCATTTACTTCTCAGAAGTTAAGGCCAATGTCAGTGGTCTCTGGCTGACTAATTTTGCAGATGATTGCAAATTAGGAGCTGCCATTGAATCTCACACTGACACAAATGTTCTCCGGGAGGGGCTGACACAGACAAATAACTGGTGTCAGAGCCATGGACTAAAACTAAATGCCAAGTAATGCATAATAGAATCCTTTGGGAAGTCATCCAATCCTGGTAACTATCATATTGACAACACACCCCTTAGAGTTGACCCAGTAGTCAGAGCCTTAGGGACACACATAGATAGTAATCTAACATTTGATCATCATGTATCTACAGTGGTGAGGAAATCATTCTATGTTGCACAACTTATAAACAAAGATATTGAATATAAGTCCGAGAAAGTCATTGTTCCACTATATTCAGCATTCATCAGACCTATCATTGAGTACAATGCACTCTTTGGTATATATCTAACCAGACATATCCAACAACTGGAACATCCACAAAGGTTCTTCAGTAAAAGAATACAGGGTGTAAGTAACATGTCCTGTGCAGACTGCCTCAAGGCCCTATCCCTGTATTCTGTCTCCTACAGGCTTTTGAGGTGAGATCTATACCTGGCATACAGGGCATTGTTAGACTCCACTTTAATGGACCTCCTGCACATCCAAAAAACAAACAGTACCATAATTACCCATTCTAAAGACTTAAGTAAAGCCTGTGATATAAATAGGACCTGCTGGAGAGATAGGTATTAATCCCAGAGACTACCCTGTCTACGGAACAGGCTCCCCATCCATGTGAAGCAGAGTTCCTCCCTAACACAATTCAAGTGCAACTTGGACAATTGGATGGGAAACCGGAAATGCATCCCTGGTTTGGCATCTATGTCTCTAATGCAAACAGGTAACCTGTAAATGGTTCATCTCCCAGGCCCATGCTTACACTTATCAAGGGTATCACAACTTGTCAGAGATTTGGGATGTGTGGCTAGGCTTAAAAAGGACCTTGTGGTTGTTAACCTAGTAAACACCTATGAACCTATAAGGCCAGCCATGATGTTATAGTACCTGTCATATAACTTGCCGAGTAGAAAGCATGTATGTGTAGCTCAGAGCTTTGCTTCTCCAAGTGACCAAGACATCACAGAATCCTACAAAGGCAGCCAATATATCGTATATCTGTTATACAAGTCATATGGACCTGGCCTCAGCTGATAGCACACATAGGCTATTCTGGTTCACATTACAATGTCTAACATACTTGACATTTAGTAACCAGCATTAAGCATGCTGAAAGTCTGCATGCTGTTATCAGTGGTGGAGTACCTATCATTCTCTGATATGCTTAGAAATCTTAGGACCACCACCACAAAAGCATTCCACGTATAGCAGTTTAATCACTAATATTAATAAACTAAAGCAAATGTAATTATTGCTTTTGTTTTGTTTGTGTAAATATTGGGTGTAAATGCTGCAGCATTTCAAATGTATAACATTTATAGAATGTGAAAAAATAAACTGCACTATGCATACTAGAAACTAATTCTCCTTCTGAGTTTGCACATATCTGTGGTGTTTTCAGTTTAAAAGTGCATTTCCTTATTTGTACACAAGTCTATTAGACTCAACTTTCCCCAGAAAAGCAACACCGAAATCTGAAGTGTGTAGAGTTTAAAGAGTCTTTTTTATTTTGTTATAACATTTATTTATGCTGAAGGACCACCATGGTGGTTTGTTTTTTTGAATTTCCCATTATATTTTACTCTGCTAAGGACTGCCAACTATATACATTTATTTAAATATCACACTCCATCCTGAAGTCTCCTGCTGTGCCAGTGTTGCAGATATTACTACCATGAGTTTATTTTGAAACCTCGTCACAGAACTGGATTAGGTTAATACATTTAAAATATTTAAATTTCTATGCATTTTATTGAATGGGCCTTGGGCTAGCAACCTGAGTCCATAAAACCAGTAACTGCTACAGAAACAATGAGCGCTGAAAGGTGCTCGTTGCCTGATGTACCACATGGTGCGTAAATATAAAAAGAAAGAGAGTATTTTATTGAAGTGATTTAGAAATTTTTGAAGGTGAGAATCACAAGTTTATAGTCTGCCTAAACTGGAGAAGGAAATATCAGGGGAATGGTGCTTGAAGTGGCTATATTTGTAAGGACTTGATAGATATACCTGGGTATTCAATAAACTCTGTGTAGGCTTCGAGCAAAGCCTACACAGAGTTTATGTGTTAGTGTGATGAGTAGCGGTGCTAATAACATATTAAGACTGCTCCTCATGCTTACACGCATACAAGTGGTGTTTTGTGACAAGCAGCAGTGTTGCCAGCCAGCAAAACATGCAGAGCAAGAATTGCACAAAGAAGATGCATACAAGTTTGCCAATGGGCAAACCTGCTTGGTGAGATTGCATGGACAGCCACAATGACTAACAGGGGTGGAAATACTGAAATAATAGCAGTATTAGCACATTAAAGAAAAGTGTACCCAGGGCAATGTACACTACAACAATTATTTGCAGAATGAAATAACAGATGGGGGGCACCAGCAAGGGCAAATACAATTGAAACATAACATTAGGAAGGGAAAGAGTGCTGATGAAAATGAGCACAGACATAAATGACAGGAATGAAGGAGGAAGAGGGCATTATAAATATGGTAATGTACCCAAGATAGGATATGTCAAGGTACGTACACTTCCAAGACAAGTCAGTAGTATAGTATTAAGCACATATGTATATAGCACAGTATGTACTGCTGTTTACATCTCCTGTTTGACTATATGCATATCACCACATATGATAGTGTATAAATTTGACTGTCACACAAGGCTACATGCTAATGGAGATAAATGGTTGTGATATGAACACCACTGGCATGCTCACTGGAAGGGATATTTAGCAAAGATGGTATATAGAATAGGGGGTATGTGCATATTGTGAAGATCTGCAAAATGACTTGCTTGAATGTAACTGGAATGTCAGCGTACCTCTCAACCAATCATGGGCACATAGCAACAGACTCATGGACAACTGTAGACAAAAGCAAGTAGAATCAGGGGCTATTTTAAAATATTAACACAATTAATCTGTAACAGTGACAGAATATGTGAGTTTAAGTTGTTATACATGTCCTGCAGGAACAGATGTGTACAACTGTAATGATTGTCAGAATTCTGTAAGAGGAAATTACCACCCCTTTCCTAAAAATGACCTATTTTTGGAGGGGTTAAAAGAAACAGTGTTAAACCTGCAGTTGAAATAAGGGGAAATGCTGACCATTTGAGAGGTCTGCATAACAAATAAGCCACAAACCACACCTGTAAGCATCAAACCCATGTCATTAATGTTGTCAATGAGCTGTGTATTTACTGGGTACAACACAGAATATCACACATGCATCTAGTAGAACACCTTGAAGGGAAGTGCGCACTGTTAAATTTTAATGGGTATGCATCCGAAAGAACAGTTCTGTATGGCTGACAAGATATGTGGGAGCTCTCTGTGTCAAATGTGATACTTGACTAAAGCATTCCTGGCTGACATAGGTATTGGCCATATAGATAACATCACTTGCAAACAATACACTATTATGAGTGGATTCCTTACACACAGCTGGGTATTGTGCACATCTGCCACATTTAATGTCAATGGATATTGTCTGAAGCATCTGCAATTAATGTGCGAATTAAGAAGTGATCCATTATCATAAATGGTACAGCAGTATGTGAAACTGATGACAATGGATGAACTATGCCCATGTGCACCAAAACTACAGCAGTTTAAAGTCTGGTGTCAATGCACAAGGAATCTATCGCCATGATATTGTTCACTTATACGTCAAACCTCAAGACATGTGGCACACCATCACTGTCCCCTGAAATTGCCAGTGAGAATGTTATACTGCCATGAAATCCTGACCTGCATGCATGCATATGTGTTCATGCAAAATTTCAAGTGGTAATACTGATTTGATGTACTGGTATAACCATGACTGTGTACTGTCACACTGTAGCTGTAGTTAGGATACAATTGGACTTGATAGGTTCGTAGGAGAGTACTAGACTAATGTTCCAAGAGTCCATAAAAGCCTAGCCATATTTAACATGAGTTTCACAATTTTCAGTAGCTGTTTGAATGACATTCACACAGGTGTGAGCCTATGCTATGTTATAAGACCAAATGCCTTTATCCATATGGGACATGGGCAGGACACCCGGAGAACAATTACCATAGACCATCCATTGATCTAGGCTACACTTGTAGAGATTCAGGAAAGGCCTTTACTTTACGAGAATGGGAAGCTTGTTCCAGAGAAAGGAAAGTGTCTGACAGACGTATTTACCTCTCCAGCATTACGTATTATGTCAGAGGCTAGGTTAACATCCTTGGAACAAGTGACTTTCATGCAGTTTGCTTTACCAATGTGTAATATTTCCATCAGGGCTAGATTGGAGACTGCCTTATAGGCCAGACACAGATTGGCCCTTAGTAGTCTGTAGGGGATAGAATGCAGTGAAAGGGCTTTCAACCTTTCCACATAGTACTTGTTTTTTACACCCTGTATTCTCCTTGTGCAAAAACTCTGGGAATGCTCCAGCTGTTGCAGATGTGTGGTGAGGTACATGCAAAATGGTGCATTGTACTCAATTATTGGTGTGATAAGGGCTGAGTACACTGTACTTATAACTTCCCTTGATCTGGATGTCATGCTCATATTTAACAGTTGTGCAGCATAAAAGGGTTTGTCACCACTGTGGACACATGGTGGTTGAACTTCCAATTATTATCTGCCTGAGTACCCAGATCAAGTACCACTGTATATTCTCATAGGGGTATGCTGTCTATATTGTAATTAGCATTGGTATTTGTTTTCCAAAAGGAAATAATAATGCTTTAATGGCCATTTAGTGTGTCTCCATGACCCTGCCAACAATCATTTGTTTGCTTTTTTACTTTGTATATCAATAGCATTAGTGGATTCAAGGATTGTCCACAATTTGCAGTCATCCACAAAGTTGATCAGACTAAGGCTGTCTAAGTTTGCCTTGACTTCTAGGAATTAAATACCAAACAGGAAAGTGCCAAGTATGGAACCCTGTGCTTCTTCCCTTGTCACTGGCCTCCTGCTGGTGGTGAATTCACACAGTATGTGTCCTGTCAGTGAGCCATTTGGTTACCCACTTGATGATGTAGGGGTTTATGCCCAGCTGAGATATTTTCTCTTTAATACCTGAGCATATAAATGTATAAAATACCTTGGCCAAGTCAAGTTAGGCCAGATGCACAGTCTTTCCCTCATCCATGGCCTTGGTGGCCTTCTTGAAGAAGTCAACCAGATTTAACAGACATGAACTAGTACTAACGAATTAAAAATGGGTTTGGTACACAGTCAGGAGATTTCCTATGTTCTTGTTGATAAGGTCCATGATGATTCTTTCCATTGCCTAACAGATTAGACTAGTCAGGGTTATGTGTCTGTAGTTCCCTGTTTTGGGTGATGGTCCAGCCTTCTTTATATGGATAACTGTTGCTGTCCACCATTCTGCCAGAACATAGCATGTGTGGAGGCTGTGGTTAAGTAGGCATCCAACTGTGTCTGCCAGGTCAGGTTTTCAGTTATTTGAAAGGCAATGTGGGATGTTGTCAGGGCCCATTGATGCTATGTTTTTAGGCTTACAGAGTACATAGATGAGCTACTGTCTTGAGAAAATAAGCTGAGTAATGTTCGCATGTATATTTTGGGATGATGACCAGTGAGGACAGGGTGGTGAAGTTTGATCAAAATCTGTCAGCTACCAGTTTGTCTATTACCTCTGGTTGAGTATGTGTGGTGCCATCCCCAGTCATCTCTGTACATAGTTGTGTATTCCCCTTAAGATTTTGTACTTATTTAAAATATGATTTGTGACAACACCACCAAATACAACCTCAGATATGCATCACATGCCACACAGTGGAACTGTTAACACAGTCGTACAAGTCTACCTATTTCATGTCATGACATCAATTGTACAAGATATGCCTATATGTTTATCATTGGAAAAGTGTGTGTGCACACACGTGTATGTTTGTGTGTGTGGGGGGGCAACCCTGATACCATATATGGGCACATTAAAAATGAGGTGGATGTGGTTCATGCAGTTAATAGCAGAAATGCTGACAGTCATCACACAGTCCTTATAGGGAACACCTGAATATTCCTTGTGAATAGCAACACAATTGAGCATACAGTGAATTCCACAAGGTTGCAAGTAAATCTCACCTGGTTATATGTTTGTGTATATAACAGTGTTACAACATGTGGATGAAACAAAGTGTATGTGCCCATGTAATCAGTATGATGTAATATTGTTGTATGTCACACAACATTTCATGATGGTTAGTATATAAATGCATACCTCTGCCATACTGCAATTGACAGTGTGATAGTTGAATGAGAACAGTGTAGAATGTTGATATACTCCACTAAAAGAACACATGGCTTACTAAGGCAACAATATACATAGCATCATTCCATGTCAACAGTCCTCAGGAGGCATATTACTACAGTATACCTCTCAACCTCACTGAATTCCTCTGTAAATACCGGTTTTGCGAGCAAAATATTGGGGTGCCACTAATTCCCGAGTGGCCCCTTTCATTTCCGACTTTCCCATTTTGTTTTTTTGGTCCTGACGTCATCACGTGCAGCCATTTATTAATTTGACTTGCAGAATCAGACAGTCAGCCCGGCAGCGCTCACCTTTCTTCCTCCAGGTAAGGAAAAAAAAAAAAGACTGTAACTGGCTGCAATTTGCATTAACTGTCTTATCTGTGAGAAAAACTGAGAAACAGCAGCGGAAACAAGAAACGGCAGAGTCTACTCTGCAGCTGATTTACTTAGTTTGCTTGCGTACTTGTTATCTTATGTGCCAGCGTGAGACCATACTTCTGTTATTTGTTTGCATTGAGAAGTATATGTGCAAATTGTGCCTTGAATAGCAACCAGACCAATCAGGAACATCAAGCACAGACACTCACTGTCCAACCAGAAACACTGTCAAGAAACAATGCCCTCTGCTCCTTCTCTCACCAGTAGCAGAATATAAGCACAAAGTCCAAGCTGTCACCTATGAAGCAGTTATTAGATTCTCCAATGATCAGCAATCTCCAAGAAAATAATGTCCCTGTGCTCCCTCTTTCACCATGAGAAAACAGAAGCACTAATCCCAAGACGACTACTGAGAGGCAGAATGTGCGCTCTCCAATAATTGGCTGTCTTGCAATAGATGTTGCAGATTTTAAAGGTAAGATGGAAAAAGATTGGTTAATATCCTAAGCACTGCAGTGTGCACTAAGCAGTTAGATATGAAAGAGGTGGTAACTTAACCATTAGGTATAAGTGGAGAGCCACTCATTTTAAAAGACAAAGATAGATTGAAAGGGGGTGGGCACTTTGTATTATGGTTCTGTGGAATACAGTGATGGGCAATACATTTAAACAGTTGAAGGGGAATGATGTCACAAAGTGATATTTTTGTGCTTACTCACAACAACCAATGAAAGGGGAGAGGAAAGGAGATATGTGGTCAAATTAACATAAGGAACAGGCAACTAGAAAGACACCTGAGTTTAAGAACACAACATCACCAGGGTATGAGGATGGGAAAAATTCTGTGTTTTCTCACAGAAGACACAGTTATGGTCTCCTTACTAGTTTTAATATGCAATTAAAAACAGAATAGAAGTAAAACACAGTGTAACAAAAACAAATCACAACATACAAAATAGAAGAAGGCAATAAAGTAATAGAAAATACAAGAAAGCAAACTAACCTTTCTCTCACAGCAAGCTGTAGCAGAGTCTGGGTGAGCTTTCCCAGTGTTCTTACCCATTTATTTCCCTGTTTCATGTTCAGCACTTACCTTGATAGTCCTGCAGTTACAATTGTGACTCAGGGCTGAGTCTGTGTGATGCTAGCAGTACACAGTCATTACATGGGTAATTAAAGGTTGTGAGCATTGTCTGGCATCAATTTTACTGTATGTATGTGCATAGGATGAAAGTTGTACCCCTTAGGTGGTCAGCATGTGTGCTATCTGTTGCTTCTTGGCCAGGGTGAGGGCATATTGTGCATGCCTATGTCTATCTCCACCCACAGCGGCTTGGGGTTCCCCCTCTGACTCCTCACTTGTGCATGGCTGCGGTGACCTTACCAGCGACGGTGGAATGTGTGCTCCTTCATCTTGGTGTTCTTGTTGCAACTATTTTCTCAGAATAAAATTATGTAGGACAACACAGACAGTGATAATTTGGACACAAGAACTGGGATCATGCTACAAGGCACCCCCTGATGTATCTAGGCACTGCAACTGTAACTTCAGCAGCCCAAACACATGCTCTATGATCTTTCTTGCTTGAGCATGTGCCTCATTATAGTGTTCCTCCATGGGTGTGTGTGCATTTCTGATGGGCATCATCAGCCATGGCTCGAGTGCATACACTACATCCCCCAGTAAATGGCCTTGTGGGATATCACCCCTGGAAAACCTCTGGTAGAGCTGTGAGATGTGCCAGATATGGGAGTCATGGTAACTGCCAGTGTTGCCAGCACACACATTCAGGATGATTCCCTTAGCAATACATACAACCTGGCAGCTAATGCAGTGGAACCCTTTTCTGTTAATGTAGACCCTTCCCAGTTCCCCAGGTGGTGCTTTGATCTCAGTGTGTGTGCAGTCTATGGCATCCAAGACTTCAGGGAAGTGCACTATGCAGTAGACATCCTGTATAGTTGTATCTCTGTCTTCGGGGATTCAGGGAAAATATATAGTCATTGGCATGCTGTAGCACAGCATTCAGGAACTGATGTAGGATCCTGGATACTGATGCCTTTGACACCCCCAGCTTGTCTCCTGTTGGTCTCTGGAAGGCTACTGTAGCTAAAATTCTAAGTGCTACACATACCTTGGTCTCCACAGGTATTGGTTCCTCTCAGTTTGCTCTTTATCTCAGTTGAGGACAACAGACGTTGCAGAGTTCCTGGAGTGCATTTCTATTCATCCTGTAGCACCCTACTATTTTCACATCATATAGACCTTGGAAAGTTTAATGAGGTCTAAACACCTTTCTCTTTCATGCCAAAGTCTATCATCAGCAGCAACAGTAGGATAGATTTGAGCCTATTATACATAAACATGCAGAAGAACAGCAGCAGCCCCTAACATTCTTACCCTCTAGTGTAGTTTCCATGGCTGCATTCCAATAGGTTTTAGAATACAAGGCAAAAGCCTACACCAAGTGTACATGATTGCTTTATAGCTTGTTAAATAACTCCGCTAACCTGGATTAGTTGATTAGCATGTGATTCGCTACTTATGCTGTAATTAGCATGGCATGATGTTTACCATGTTTGTGTGGCTTTACACATCAAGTAGAGATGCTTACTGAATACAAATCAGAGCGCTACTGTGTGCATGTTACAGTGCAACACACACACTGTTTAGCGAGCCATGTAGGGTTCATTGAATCCTGCCCAATATTATGTACTCCAATATTTTGTTTTTGTTTATTATGTCTAAGAATCTGCGTGCATACCCTACATTAGGGAAGGTAGAGAAAGTCTCCCAATATAATGGAATTCTTGTTAATAGGGAGCTCATTGAGTACATTTTGGAATCTTACATGATCATTGAGGGTGCCCTGTAATAGGATATAAGCTGACAGTGTGTCCTATTTAGGATGAAATGGGGTTTGTACAGTTCATTTTGTGGGACTGTGGCAATATGCATGGAGGTGATATGGTCCTTGACAAATATGGAAACACCACAACAGTTGCCATATGACCTAAAGGCATGGTAGGTATAAAACCCAGGTATGGAGTGAGTGGTGTCTTCACATTTAAACAAAGTCTCAGAAATTATATAAGTATGGATATGTTCCAAATGCTGGAAAGCCTCAAGACTGGGCAATTAGTTGCTAAGACTTCTAGCATTGAGAACAGCTACATTTATATGATTTGGTTTTGGGTTAGAAATGTTTGTTGCAATAGAATGTCAATTAGTTAGACTCTGCCTGCAAAGAGGCATCATGGGATCACAAATGCTTTAACCAGTATGCTGCATATTGGAATGAGAGCTGCAGGCCATCCTTTGAAAAGCAATTTTGATGTTCAGCATCAGATTTCATGCTGATACATACTTGATCTCCCTGGAATTCCACAAACTATTTAACCAATTGCTGAAGCAAGATTTTTTGTTGTACCTTGGCATCATAAAATAGTATAATGCACCCCTAAAAGCCCTTATAGTAATGACTGCAGTGCATACCAAACTCCATGTTTATTACTCATAAATGCATATATCAGGTAAAGCATCTGGTTATAAATATATAAAAATAAATAAACATTGTTTAAGTATATTATTATTTGTGCAATACAGAGGACAAACACAGTTATTTAGGTATTGAGTCATGCCTGCCAAAAAGGTGATGCACCTTGGGCAACTATTGTATGAGATTATACATGCCTTCATCAGTCTAAAGAGTGTACACACATGACCATATATGTCCTGCTATGGCACAGACTACATAGTGGCATGAATTCAATCATGGAATGTACAGCAATGATAATTGGCACAGAGAATATGAATATGTGTGGCTGCCTGACCTATAATAGTATGTTCACACCATCCATCCATCCATTCATCCATTCATCCATCCATCCATCCATCCATCCATCCATCCATACAAACATACAGCTTGTACTTCAGTAGATATACCAGATAGGGTACTACAAAGAGCAACAGTCCTGTCCTACCCAGCACAGTGCCTCGAGGACCCCTCATGGTGTGTAGCACTCTGAAAAGGGAGGCAAGCACAATCAATGTCAAATCTGCAACGGCATTGTGCAAAACTGTCATATAACAAGGAGTGAGTTGCTGCAGTCAGCCAAACTCTGCAAGGGCAGTTTCATGGAACAGGACAAGTGGCTGATTAGTGCTGAATTGCACAGCATTCTATCATTACAGTGTTGCACAGCATGGTGCAGTAGGGCAGTGCAACTGCATATTGTGTGTTTAATGTCTACATCCACATTTTGCCATACAAGGAAAGCCATCCCATGTCATGGGTGACAGCAGAGCCCCATGCATTGGTTGGCACTGTGAGTGGTAACGACGGCCATGGCACACATGCCAACAGTGGAGCCACCGGCTACACCCATGGAGACATCCATCTGTTCAGAAAGATAGACTAGCTCTGCTTAATGACTCAGGTCAGGTCAACATTTCACCCAAAGACAGTACATTGGACATTTCCATGTTACCTGACTGTTCCCCAGATGCAATTTTTCCACATGCAGCTTAGAAACAGCAGATTCTGCACTCTGTGTTGAAGCCATGTCCATGTCCCATGACTGGTTTGAAATGTATGCACTATCAAGAAATTTGTCACACATCCTTAGGGTACACTGGCTGTCCATTATCACAGAGTCAGGTTTTAAACTGTCACTTCCCCAGCAGAAACTGGTGTGGCATTAAATATTCACTTGTAGATCAACATCCTGAGGTAAAGATGTCATACCTGGTGTGTCAATTGCCTCAAAGATCTTGTTCCTGTGGGTAACTTGAGATAAATAGATATGGCAGTTATTGCCACAAACATGCTTCATCATGTCATGCATGTCAATGCAATCTGTGAAGAAATTCTTCTGTGACGTGCCACATGTAGCACACTGTACATACCTAGGAATGTGGGACTACCACAGTGTGCTACCTGCCTGGATACTAGATGAACCTGTTCACAAGCGAAAAACACTTATTTGTAGACATGACTATTATGACACACCACACATCACCAATGTGTATGGAAGCCACTTGACAGAATAGCGACACTGACATGTTATAACATGTCCTCTACTCCACTGGCATTTGACTCATGGCTGTCAGATTGAACATGTGAGATGAAAGAGTGAACAGATCTGCATGCATACTGTGTGTGTATGAGTGCAAGTGTGTACAAAAGTAGCAGCACTGGCAGCAACTACATTTTGCAGATTATGTCTTTCCCCAGACAGCCAGCCTTACAGCTATCACAGGGTTAGTCTATTTTTAGGCCAATTTATCCAATACTTTTAGTTTTTTGGTGTAGAGGTAGGGTGTCTATCTGTGCTCCCAGTGACTTGGGTTTAGGATTGAGTTTGGGGTGCTTTTGGAGTCAGCTGTCTGAAACGTTTGGTAATCTACTTCATTATCTCTGTCAAGAAAATTCTGTGGAGAGTTTGAATGACTAAATATAGGTCACCATAATTTATCACTGATTCAACAGCACTTTACATACACATCCTTTATTGCTAGGGGCTCTTATCTGGCAAAAAGTAAAGTCATGTGCTGATCTGCAACTCATGGCCTTCTTCACCTCTTCCAGTTCATCGATCATGCATGCCTATCCATCTCCCCCTACATGCTGGTATGGTGAAACACTGTTCCTCAAATTCCTACCTTTTTAGGCTTACAGTCATTAGTGGTCAAATAAATGAGCTGTATGTGCCCATGCTGCCTACATCAGCTCAGTTATCTCTTCAGGACATGCATTTTTGATGTACTGCTGTGCTACTGTTGGCTTGTTTTGCTCCACTTCCTTTACAGACCCTGTGGATGGAATTAACACATATCCAATTTATTGCCATTGTTCCACTATGTAAGCACTGTTATCCACCTGGACTGCTGCAAATGCCAGCAACCCTCCCCACACACACACATATATTGTTGTAATGTGATCGCCTGTGGTATCCATATGTAGTACTGCAAGCCTTACTCTTAGTGTATATGGCATTCCTTAGCAATGGAGATCATGTGACCATATGTGTGGGTATTGCTTACAGGTTAGGTCTGACTACACAAGCTGGTTGTTGTACATACTTAACACTGAATTATAGGAATCTGTTGTCATGCACATAGGTCTATTATATCTATTAGCCCTACCAATTTCACAAAATACACACACTCACACGCCCGTGCACACAAACACAAATAGCAGCTGTTGGAATACACTGTTCAACAAACAGCATATTGCTGTGTGCATATTCATCGTTATTACGTACTGCTATAGACAAATGCTACCTATATATATATATATCTCATAACAAGGTTTCCTAGTAAGAACTGTTAGCTGCCCTCAGTAGTTTACTTTGCTCAGCAATTCTACAGTGGTTGCTACTGTGTGACTCAAGCAAACAATATGTTTTAATGTACACTTAATAATTGTGTTTCAAGGTATAGATGTAATACATTTTTCTCTGTTAACTATGTTAGACCAGTGAAACTCTATAAGTTGTACATAAAAAGCATCCTGAAATGTGTAGAAATTAGCAAATACAGGCATAGGTACAGAATGGTATATTCTACTGACAATTGGCTCAAAATATGTTTTTCTTTTCTTTTTCAGTTACTACAACTTCTTCAAACTTCCCTACTTTAGTACATAACAGTAGGTAAATGCTTGTCAGGAAAGTGGTGCATTTAGACCACCACACATAATAGCTAAATCTCTACAAACTGCATCATTCCACTCCCATCTACTAAACCATCTCTCTAACCTTAACATCTCCCCCAAAACTATAAACTGGTTCTCCAGCTACCTTTCAGACAGGTCCCAAGCTGTAAAATGGGGCCAAGCCTCCTCCAGCTTCCTTCCTACCCCCACAGGAGTTCCCCAAGGGTCCATACTTGACCCTCTGCTATTCAACATCTTCGTAAATGACTTCCACAAAGCTATTCCCAATACCAAAATTGTCCAATATGCAGACGTCTCTACTTTGATCTGCTATGCCCCTAACCTTACAGAACTCAAATCTCTAACCCAAACTGCCTTCTCAACCACTGAAAAATGGATGCACCAAAACCACCTCTCACTAAATGCTAACAAAACTAAGATTCTCCTATTCACTCACTCTAAATCCACCCCCTCTGTCAAAAACTCATTTCAAATTACAAGCCTTAACAACTCCATCATTGACATTGTTCCCTCTGCAAAACTCCTAGGGGTCACCATCGATGAACACTTAAAATTCAATACCCACATCCAACTTAACATTAAAAAAACCCACATAAAACTTGGCCTACTATACAGAAATAATCAATTTCTCTCCCCCTCTACTAGACAGACCTTGGCCACTACCTATCTCCTCCCATCTCTTCTATACGGTGCTCCTCTACTTACAAATCTATCATCCACCCTAACCACCAAACTGGAAATATGCTACAATAAAATCTCCAAATTTGCCACCAAGTCAAATTCCCTCTCTCATCACTGCACCACCCTTCAAACTTTAAATTGGCTTGAACTACCTAATCAACTAGACTACCTCCAAATTGTCTCAGCCCACAAACTTATATTCCAACCTAGCAGCTGCCCTGCACTATCAAATATTCTTCAACCTTATACCCCCCCCCAGACCCCTCAGATCTTCCCACCAAAATCTTATTTCCATCCACAAACATAAGCACCCAGCTGGTCAGCTTCTAATCTCCTTTACCCTAGCTAAAAATGGAATGCCCTGCCTGCTACACTAAAGACCTGTGACAACCTACACTTCTTCAAAACTCAACTCCACTGCTACCTGCAAACTCAAAGAAAATGTAACTGTACTCTTCATTCTATACCTCCTAAGCTCCCCTCCTCCTTCTCTCCTGGCTAAACTTCATACCCCTCTATTCCGCCACTTACTCACACATTATTATTATAACTAACAAACCTTTTTCTTTTTCTTTTTTCAACCTATGTTCTATGCCTTTCACCCTCCAGGACAATTCCTCTTGAAAATCCTAATAGCTTGTTTTTTAAATTAATTCATACATGTTTTTCTAACTGTTTTGTGGAATTCCCACCTATTTTTATTGTAATAATAGTTCAGTGTATTTTTACTCTTATCTTTCATTATGTGAGTTACCATTGTACTGTGGAGCTTTTCTCCCCGGGCCTCCACTGAAAACGGGCTCTCGAGCCCAGTGGACCACCCCGGTCTCCAAACTGAAATGAATATAAATAAATAAATAAATAGAGCTAAGAGATATGGTATTACATGATTTTGCATAGTTTATAGCCAGACTCATTGATTACTGTAGTGAATATTATGATGTCTATAAAGGCATGTATCTGTTGCACTAGATGAAATAAAGTATTTTTTGCAGTCATCATTGTGGTTTATACATACTTGTACATCATAATATAACCATGCACATCACATTGCTGTTATGTGACATTATGGAATTAATAGCAGTGTGTTTATTTTGAAAGTAATGGGTAACATAATGTGAAAATGTTATAAAAGGCACAAGCCACCTTCATGTCATACTGTGTTTCCTTCTTCACAGAAATGCATACAGTTGATAAACTAATGCTTAATATAACGTGCTATATACAGAGATGATAGAATATGAAAGTCATGTTACCAGACCAGGTGTAAGTAACTGAAGCTGTTTTACTTGATGCACCTTGTACAATGTGAGCAGCTCACGTTGTTCAGCCACCCTCCGGCAGATGTTCCACAATAAGACCTACTTGGTTACCCCTGCCAAATATCTCACTTAAGTCATTAACATTCTTATGAAAGAGAAACAGCACTATAACCGGTGGAGTAAACTGAACTAGAGGTGTTCTGAGTACATGTAGGAGCTTTTTGCAGGGTGCAGAGTACAGTGCTAATTGTCACTCCATATGTGCAGTTTAAAGCAGTTTTTACTTAAACATTCTCTACACCATTTCTATGTTGTGTGGACTTCATTTATTTGCTTATGGCCCCATAATGTTATGCAGAATATGTTAGCAGTATTTCTAGGTGTACTGTAAAGTAGGATGTAGTACCACTGAATCTATTAAATATATATACAGTATGCATTCTAAGATGGCCACCAGCTAGATAGCACATACTTCAGCTTGCTCCAAATAGTAGCTACGAATCTAACCCCATCTAAAGCTACCGTTGCTGTAAAAATCTACAAAAAAGTGTCTCCCGTGAAAACTAAACTATCTTCCAAATGGAGAGATCCTTTTTTTCAGCTTCTGAATTAAAAAAAAAAACAAGAAATACATACATTGGATGTGGGAGGTGACTAAGCAGTGACTCCTGTACATGTGCTTGGGCCTGCAATTAACAAGTGGTAGCTATAAGGAAGAAAAGAAGCAAGTTTTTCACACAACAAAGGAGTAATAGAACAAATGGAAACATACACATCAAAGACAAGAATATCTCAAATTGCATCTCCTGAGAAAGAAATCAGCACTAAGAGACAGAAAAACTACTAAAATACAAGCTGAAGCTACAAAGCATCATTTGAAACCAAAAAATGAACAATCCTTTGACATGGATGATTTAAAAGCAGACTTGATACCTCTGCAAACAGAAATACAATCCTTTTCTTCAAAACGCACAGTGTTTGGAAACAACTTAGATCAAATATTGTCTAGACTAGATAAAAATAAGGCTAGAATACTGAGCAATGAGACAAAGATAGAAGAAATACAGAAATCTACCACCATTGCTGAAAGCTCAGTCAAAGAAATGCTACAAAAACTGATTGATCTAGAAGCTAGAGCAAGAAAAAATAATGTATTGATCAGAGGCATCCCAGAAAAGTACTAACAATCACAGCTAATTACTATGGCAAAAGAAATCTATGACCTTCTTCTTCAAAACAAAGAATTAGCTCAAACAATTGTTATAGAAAGAATACACAGAGCTTTAAGAAAATCTCAAACTCTGGAAGCCCCCAGACAAATATATGTAAGGATCCTAAATGCTGAACGTGCTCAAGCAATAATTCAAGCTGCAAAAAAAAAAAAAAAAAAAAAAAAAAAAAAATACATCACATGGAATGGCTGCAAAATTACTTTTGCTCAGGACCTGCCTCTACAAATCAAACAACTAAGACAAGTCCCATCGCCTTACTGCACTTACCTAGTAAGCAAAAATATTAGATTCCAAATGAAATATCCAGTGACTTAGTAACTATATTTTTTACTATTACCTTTATATTGGTTTTGGACAAGCTGTTACGCGTGTTGCTGTAACTTTGCTGGGACATAGAATGATAGGAATTTTTTGTAATATAATTGTAAATGCTCTTTTTATCTCTCTTTCAGTTAGTGGGCTAGTGTGGGTAAGCACGGGGCTTCTGAAAGGGAGTGATGTCACACATTTTTTTTTTTATTTTATTTAACATTTGTTGACCGGGAAAGTCCGACTAGGTTCCACAGATCCTGTTTTCAGCGGAGGCCCGGGGAGAAATGCTCCAGACACACATATTCATATCATTGATCTGCACCAAAAACTTTAAGAAGAATTTAAAGTTACATATGTCCCTATATCTTTCTATTAGCTCAAGAAATCATCATTCTGTTAATAAATCTGTTAGATGGTTTCTGCAGATTCATGGAATGTAAAGGGCCTACAAAATAAGAAAAAGAAGAATCTACTAATGCATTTAATTTTAAAATTCAAGGCAGAGATAACTTTCGTTCAAGAAACACATATGTTGAAAGAACAATGGGAGAAAGATACGAAAAAAAATGGGTGAAACATATCGTAGGTGCTGGTGATAGTACAGCTTCTAGGGGAGTGGCTACATTAGTAAAAAAATCATTTGATGACACTATAATGAAGAGTAGTTATGACCCAAATGGTAGATGGTGTTATTTTACCTGTGAACTGCCTAGGTTTAAAAAAACGTTCTTAGTATTAAATGTATATGCCCCATGTTTGCATCAATTAACCTTCCTATATGAGATATACAAAGTTCTAGAAAATGTTCCTAACTATTTATTCATCATAGGAGGTAACTGGATTATGATAGTTCATCCAGAACAAGATAGAACAAATAAAGAAAACAAGCAACCTGTACAACGTACTACATTAATAGCTGAAATAATAGAAGATTTTAAGCTAGCTGACCCTTTTGAAAACTATAGAAATAATCCTTCAACCAATAAATTTACTATTTATCGCCATACCACAAGTCTTGGTCCAGAATAGACATATTTTTAATTTCTGAAGCTTTACTAAATAATACAGTTACATACAATAGTAAACCCAGAACAATATCAGACCATGCAAAATAAACATTACAATAAATTTGGATAGCTCCACACAAAGATCACAAACATCAGTGAACTGGACTTTAAATACTAACTTATTAAAGGAAAAAGAAGTCTTACAGGAAATATATTTCAGGCCCAGGTGCTGTCCAGAGCAAAGTCCTCTTGTTTCTACTTGCAAAACATATCAAAGATTAAGCACCTAATACCCCAACCTGATCTCTTGGTTGTTAATCATGCATTGGTCTTTTCAAGGCTGGACTATTGTCGTGTCTTATACCTGAGAATCCCTCCCTCAGATGGATGTATTACAGAAGGTGCAGCACTGTGCTGCAAGGTTACTTACTGATACACGACACTGCCAGCATATCACACCTGTTCTGTGCAGTCTTCTTTGTCTTAATGTCCATGACAGGATCATCTAAAAGGCTTTTATTATATATATATATATATATATATATATATATATATATATACATATATATATATATAGATATACATATATATATATATATATATATATATATATATATATATACACATATATACCATATGACTGAGTTTTTGAAACCCGAAGGTTTTGAATGAAGATTGCAGTACAGTGTGGATCAGGAAATTTTCCCTTTTCCTCTCTGTAGTGCAATCTCAGAGTTGGTATATATAATTTGCAGGGGGGTGTGGAGGTGCAGAGGGCCTTTCCCCCTGCAAAAACATAAAAAGGTAGATTTCTGTGGTTTTTATGTTTTTATTTTCAGAAACTCAATCATATGGTCTCAACCATATGAATTTCAAGTTTCTGAAAACTCAGTCACCTGACATTTACCTATATATATATATATATATATATATATATATATATATATATATATATATATATATTCTTTTTTAATCTAATTTTTATTGCATTTTCCTCTTTTTTTAAAGTAATAAAACAAAAATATATAAGGACAAGATACAAGGAAATATCAATTTGCAATAAAACATGATAACATAGACAGGACATATACCATCATTGTTCATTTCACAATATGTAAAATTTGCTAACATTTTAACTGTTCACATTAAATTAAAAGATGGAAAATCTACTCAGGGTTATTTTAATCTTAATAGAATCTGTCATTGAAAACAGTTTCATTAAAATATTATAGCCTACCTAACTTTTGTTGTATCTTGTATTAACTATGTACACTATATATAGGGATGTCACCTCTGATGTTCAGTATGTTTGCACTTCCTATACCTTTCCCAATTTAATATGAGTAAAAGTTTTGCTAATATTTATTTTCTTTCATTTTTCTTTGTTTGTTTAAAGTAGTAGTGATGCTGTAGTCCCTTGTCTACAGACTGGTTTTACCTTAATATTTCTATAAGATTTTTCCAGTTTTCCAATATTTCTGGTAATAGGATAGTTTTTTTGGCTTTTTGTGATTAGTTTGCTGGCTAATATGTATTTCATAGCCATT